>NW_007728217.1:116261-128374 GCF_000696425.1 Galeopterus variegatus
GGACTTGTTATAAAAGAAAGTTCAATACCCTCTTGCTCTGTCATGTTTTCTTGCCCATCCAGCTTCTGCCATAGGATGACACAGCAAGAAAGCCCTCACAAGATGTTGGTGTCATGGTCTTGGACTTCCCAGACCCCAGAATTGTAAGAAATAAATTTATTTTCTTTATAAATTATCCAGTCTGTGGTATTCTGTTACAGCAACACAAAACAGAATAAGATAACTACTAAAGTCTCCTCTGTATCAGAGAAAACAATGCAGGGCTTACAAATTTGCAAAATCCACTTCCATGTATGGTTTTGGGTTAAAATTTGTCATTGCAAGATATTCACAAGAGATTTAGCTCCAGAGGTGGTAGAATTTCAGTGGTGTGCTAAAAAGCTTTTGAGAATAGACTTAGCCATAGACTGAGGTATAGGTGGGAGCTTAACAGAGATTCTTGAGAATTGCACCAACTTTCTTTTGGGCTCTTGGAAACCACATTCTTCAGGACTTGAAGTGGATCTATGCATTGGAGGCCTCTGTCACTTCTCAGCTATTCTAAAGTCTGTGTGAGCTCCTAATAGCTGTATTAAACCCTTTATATCTGAAATACTTGTACTAGCTTTTATTTTCCTGACCAACCCCTGACAGAACAGCAGACACTCTGATTATGTGTATGTGAAAATGTGCTAAAATCTTATAGAACAGGTTTTAGTATAAATTAAATCACATGATATTTGTACAAAATTAAATTCCAGTACTTAAAATATTTACATTAGTCATTTGTTATACATGTGACTTTATATTGAATTCCCTAGTGATTGCACAGAATTTTTGGCAAGCCGATGATACTTTTGAGTCTTTAAAATGGTAAATTTCAAGAAAAATCAAGAAAATATAGCAGTAAATATGCTACATACATGCACATAAGACATATATATTTGGCATATGGAATTCTCACAAATGGTAAAAATAATGACTATCGGGAAAATGAATTCTTTAACCACTTTCTTCCACTGTCTGCCCATTATGCAAACTTTCTTAAAGGCTGTCCTCAAATGAGGAAGAGTTGTTAACCAGTGAGACTAGGAGGCAAAAAAAAAACCCTGCTATGGCTATAATTTTTAAATTGAGGGAAATAACTGTCACTTGAAGATCTGCACTTCTTACTTATATGTCCTGCCTGAAGTGTAGTCAGGACCAGTACTTCCCCTGCTATGGCTATAATTTTTAAATTGAGGGAAATAACTGTCCCTTGAAGATCTGCACTTCTTACTTATATGTCCTGCCTGAAGTGTAGTCAGGACCAGTACTTCTCAGGGAATGCTCAACTATTATCTCTTTCTCTTCCAACTCATCACAGATTCTATATGTTGAGAAAACAAATCAAGTACCTCCTGTTCAGACCTAGACTTGTGCTCTCCCCTTCCATGTATGCTGGAGGATTCTGATGCCAAAATTTTGTTAAATTGTTAAGTTGTATGAAGACCCTTCAAGTTTTTTGCATGAGTTTTGTGCTTTATCTTAATATTTACTTGAAAATTTTGCACTAGGATGTCTGCTACTAGCCTAGCTACTAATAAAGTGGGACAGTTTTATAATTTAAATAGCAAGTTAATAATCAAGTGAAAAAATAGAATTAAAGCATGAGAACAAATTTTGGTGTGCCTGTACCAGAAAAAATCCTGGAAACAATCTCAACATTCATTAATAGTAGTATGACTAGGTAGAAAAGAGAAGATACATGGTATAAAATGCTACTCAGAGGCTAAACATAAGGAAAGATGTGAGCTGATGTGAAAATAACTTAAAAGACTACTGTTAAGTTGGAAAAGTATATTATGATGCACTAAGTACAATATCATACAATTTACACAAAAGTCACACAATAAAATGGTTTATAGTAGGCATATTCTCTTATATATCTATGTATACAAGTATATATAAAGAGAATGGATACATACAGAGCATAATGGTAATAGTTTTAGTTTCTGAAGAGGTGCAGTGAGTTATGTATTTGAGAAGGGGATACTGAATTTCCTGTAATGTAGGATGTTTGTATAATAGAAGAAATATGTATATGTAATATTTTGGTAAAAAAGCATTTTGTTAATTAAAAGAGAGTGACAATAGCATGAAAGTATGTAAACTAAACTCTTTACAGTTATTATCTTTGAATGGTGAGATTATAGATAATTTACCTTTTCTTTCTGTGTATCTTTGGGTTTATTTGAAAATTTTCCTTGTATAGTCATGCATTATGTTTATAAAGGGAAATTAATAAAGTTACAATGATTTTAAATTTGTTTATATATATATACAATATCTTATTCTCTACCATTTGTAAATGTACAATTCACATTTACTTTTGAGTTGAAAATATTTAAACACTGAATTTGACAGATTTGATTACTCTTTCTACTGGCTGGTTTTATGTTCTCTGTTCAGAAAGGAAAATCTATTTTGACACTTGAATGGGTCATTTACCTTTTTGATATAAATTAATATTTTTTAAAATGTACTTTTAATTACTTTCAATGTACTTAAGATTTCTGGTTTCAGCTCTGACATGTTAAACACACTGAAAATTAATGGCTTTTCTTGACCTTATCCAATAATTGAGATCTTAGGCCAAACTGTCACCTTGAAATTTGTACTGGAGAGACAGATGAATCCAGAAAGTCACAGCTGAGATTAGCTAACCTGGGACAGAAACTGCTGGACCCATCGTCCAGCAGTTTAAGTGTGGGCGCACTTAAATGGTAACTTTGATGAATTGCTGGAGGCTGAGTGCGGATTAGCCTGAGACTGAGAAAGTCCTGGGGAAATTCAGTCTTGGGTGGATACCCTCTTATTTGAGAGATTTACCCATAGGAACCCCAACAGGTTCTCACAGTGAAGAGTCAAAAAATAACTCTTGGGGGAAGAGTAACCATTTTCAAATATGTCCAGAGAGTTCTCCATAATAAGGTGCTGCTCAGAAGAGGAACAGTCTTTACAGGAGCTTTATCTAATGTTGGCATAAGCAAAATTACCCAACTTCAGCCTCCTCTGGCCTTCTTGTATTATCTAAGAAGGTTAGAGAGATAAAAAGCTATTATGAAGTACACAACCCAAGAACACAGATTTACTAAAAGATGAATTCTGTAATAGGATTACACAACATTTCCCTTACCCCATGGCTTACCACTACATCAGCAGGGCTCAAGTATAACAACAGTAATGACAGTTGAAACAGGTTGAAGTCACAGAACTTATTTAAGAAGGAGATCTTAGGGAAACCACAGGACAATAGGGGAGGTGAAAACAAGACACCAAGAGAAATTGAAGTCTCTGGCACCTATGGGTACAAAAACATTTAACACAGCCTAACTAGCCAAAATAACTTACAACCTCCCACGAAAGTCCTGTTTTTCTCCGTTGCTATGATGCAATGTATCATAGCATGGTTTTCAACAACAACAAAAAAAATTACAAGGCACGCTAAATGCAATCATGCTCAAGTTATAAATATGGTAGATATTAATGCAACTATATCAATAATCACTTTAGATATGAATAGCCTAAATAGACCAATTAAAGACAGAGATTGTTAGCACGGTTTAAAAAAAAGAAAAAAAACTGCTGTATGTTGTCTATAAGAACCCCACTTTAAATATAAAGGCATAGATAGATTAAACGCTAAGGGATAAAGAAAGCTATACCATGCTAACATTTTTTTTTTTAAAGCACTTAATCACTTAATAGTAAAAAAAAAAAAAGTTGTTGCAGGGATAAATTAAATGAAAGTCAAGCAGGATAAAATAGCTAAATAGCTACATCTCAAGTTTTTCTCCAATTAGGACTTTCTTACGAGGCCTTTAATAGATTGTTTTATTTTTTTTTAAATCTACAAAATACAAAATGTTGCATTTAAATTACTATGTAATCATATCCTGTATTTGCTTACCCCTTAATTACTTCACTTTAGTAGATTGTTAATTCCTTATAAATTTTCAGAATAGGTAAATATCTGAAGATTACAATATAAATAAACATTCAAATGTATCAACTCTCAAATAAATTAATGCTTATCTTTTCACAAGATGCTTAAAACACATTCAAATAAACAATGAATGGAAACTTAATTGCGTCATAGCATAATAATAATATGAAGGATGGCTTGTAAAATAATATATTTTACCCATGTACATAACAACTGGTAAGACATCCCACTTATTTCTGTTTCCAGGCACATGGGATTTTGATAAAGACCCTAAAGTCACAAAAAATAATTTTTTATTTCATAACTTGTAATTCATTTGTAAAAGGCTAATATAGTCTATTGGGTTTTGCCACTGTTGCTAAGTTTATTCAAAAGAGTTTTCAAATAACAATTAAATGAATAGAGATCTCCTTGGCCTGTGTAAATATTATAATTGGTTCATAAGTATGTAATGGTATTAATTTATGTGAAGTCCCTGGCGATTTTGAAATAAGAATTATCATCTCAGATGACCATCTTATACAAAAAATATGTTATTTCGCAAGAGTGTACTTTGAAAAGAAATCCAAAGTTCATTTGAATAAATCTTTTCTTAAGTGTAAATACTGCAAAAATACTAAAAGTTATGGAATATAATGTGGATAAAAATTGCCAATGGCTTTGATGCATTTCTTTTAATAGCGTTGTCTTGTTTATCACCGTATTTGGTGAGAAGGTACTGCCAGAGCTTCCTCGCCTATGAAACAGTTATAATTCTTTTCCATTAGAGATATCTGTATAATATGGCAAGTTTTACCCAATTCTTTATTTATTCCATGTCTTTACATAAATTTATAAAACTTCTCTTCACAAAAACAATTCATTGATCCTCATTAAGAAACACAGGCTACACATTTTTCATCTTAGAAGTAAAAGACTCCATAAAATAAGGTCTCACATTCATCTCCTTTCCTTTCCTCATCTTGATTTTTATTAAGTTTACTGCTAAAATGTTACATTTTTATTTGCTTCTTTCTTTCTTTTAATCTTCCAAAAGTTATTTAACAAATGTGGGTAAAATAGAATAATTTATCCAGGCCCCCTTGAATCAGGTCTGGTTGGGGGTAGTGCAGCAAATTTCTTGTAAACAAGTTGTGTGTGAATGGATTTAGTGCACATGTGCACCCATGTATCTTTTTAGTTTGTTGCTATTGTGTGTTCTTCAGTTTGAGCAGCAGCTCTGGCCCATAGAGCTCACATCTAAAAATAGAGCATGTTTACTTTGCTGGCAGCTGCTCAGTTTTTCTTTGGATTTTGCCAGTAGCAGTTGAGTTTCTGAGTTTTCCTTTGTACTGCCTAGCTCTCAGATGTGTGTGTGCTGAATAAAGACTATTCCTACTTCAACCAAGGCTGACCTTTTTGCCAGTTACCTAGCTCATAGACCTGCACGTGAAGGGTTTGCGAATGGGCTGGAGGGTGTCTGTGAGCTCCAGTCCCAGCCCTAGCTCTACAATTGGCATAGTCATAGTAGGATTCTGAGCAGGAACAGGAGAAAAAAGCTCTTGGAAGAAGGAGGAAATGTGGCTACTTTTGAACATGTTGTGCCCCGTGGCCACCTTCCTGTTTACTGGGATCTGGTTGCTGCTCTCTGTAACGCAAGGCAGCATGGACCAGGCACTATAGCAGAGAGCCCATTGGAAGAGGGAGGAAATGTGGCTGTCCTTGGGCATGTGGTGCCTGGTGGCCACTTTTCTGCTAACTGGAGGCTGGCTGCTGCTCACTATGCTACAGGTTGATCAAGATTTGAAGCAGAAAGCAGAGTTGTTGGCAGATGACGTGCAGATACTGGCAGATTCAAAGCAGAAAGTAGACTTGTTGGAAGCATGGATAAATGTCCTGGAGGATGACCTGCAGTGACTGGCCACTCCTGCCTCTCACACTAGGGGAGATGACAAACCCAGTGGTGAGTTGGGGGAGACCATGCGTCCTCAGGCACGACCTGTCATGCATCAGAAAATGAAGCATGGGGCCGAGCCCGTGGCACACTTGGGAGAGTGCGGCGCTGGGAGCATAGCAATGCTCCCGCCACGGGTTTGGATCCTATATAGGACTGGCCGGTGCGTGCTCTCGCTGGCTGAGTGCGGTGCAGGCGACACCACACCAAGGGTTGCGATCCCCTTACCGGTCACGAAAAAAGACAAAAAAAAGAAAAGAAAAGAAAATGAAGCATGAGCAGCCTATGGGACTGGGCGGACAACCAGTGGGCAGTCCACAGGTGACCCAATTTACCACCTATGTCCTATATACCCAGGTTGAGTTAGTTGACTTGGGGAGACAGTTTCGGCAGAAACAGGGGGAGCCCCTGGCTGCTTGGCTGTTGCGGTTATGGGACCTAGGGGTGGATAGTGTGGTATGCTCCGGTGAGGAGATGGAAAAATTGGCCTTGATCACCATGCACCCGTCCCGGAGGCAGAGGCTGCAGAATAGCCACAGATATGCACCTGGGCCAAGTAATCACTCCTTGATGGACTGGGTGAGTGAAGCTTCCCAAACCGTGTGAGCAGCTGCTGGAGACCTGCCCAAGAGTGTGAGTAAATGGCAAACGTATGCTGAGCTGGTCCAAATCATTCAAGAGCTGGGGATGTGGTAGTCCATGTTTAATCTGAACACCTCTGGCTTGGATGATGAAAATTTTACAGGCAGCATTAGAGACATAGTGCTGCAAAATGCCCCATCAAAGTCCTTTGGGTCACTAATGGCCATACTGGCCCCATACATTGGTCGTCCTATACATGAGGTAATGACCATGATAGCCAGCTTGAGTGGAGTAGAGGATAGCAGACAAGGAAAAGGGGTTCAAAAGGTAGCTAAGACCAAACTCCCAAGAAATGGTTGGGATTTTATCTCAAAGGGACCAAGCAAGACTAGCCATAAGCAGATGTGGTTTGACTTCCTTGCAGCAGGGGTTGATAGAAAGAAAACTGACTGGCAGCCAAATGCAGTTCTGTTTGCCTTGTGGCAAAAATTGTGCCCTGAACAGCGTTTTACTAAATGTCTGGAAACAGGTAGCAAGTTACACTCAGTGGATTTAAAAGATTTTTTTGTTTGCTCCCGAGGAAGTGGATGACATGTTCAATTTTGAATAGGGAGCAGTCCAGAGTACTCATCTTCTGGGGGCAGGTGAGGACTGGAGGCTTCATGTTGAATTGGCAATGATGAAGCCGATGTCTTGGCTAAGGTAAGATGGCTGGAGACAGTTCTAGCAGCTGATGTAGCTGGGTGGCTACTTTGAAGAATACAGCATGCTGGCTGCAAGACTGGGTGGTTGATGGCTCTCTGGGTGCCTCATAAACCTAAGAAAAAATGCCCCTGATGGGCAGATGTGCTCCTGATGAGCAGATGGGTAGCCCTGATGGGCAGATAACTCATGTGAGAGTGCCCCTGACATGTTGGCAGGTGGATCTTGTGGGACCACTGCCAAAGTCAGAGAGTTACTGGTCTTCTGTTTGTATGGCCTTGTGGGTCCCCAAACCAGGCAAGATACCTATTCCTGCAACCATCCTTTCTCAGGATGGCAAACTGGCGTGTATTTTACCAGAGGGGCAAGAACTTCCCCTTTTGATACCAATAACCTTTCTGTCTTTTCACCCATAGTGTTCTAGCTGCAGGCACTGCACCAGAGTCGACTGGGTACATACATATGTTGGCATGATCATCTACTGAATATGCACTGAACTTCCCATCAGTCTGACTACAGGATTCCCATGGAAAATTGCACCAATGATGACTACTAACCAGACATGTGTGGCTAAAGGACAGAACTATAGGACAAGCCTTAAGGATAAGCCTTGAAGCATATCTAACAGACAATTGGTTATATAAATGTAACGGTCATTTATCCTCACTAAGGGAACATTGCAGAAGATTTTGAATGCATACATTGTATGGCAAGGGACTCTGAAGAGGTGGATTTGGGGGAAAATCGAATAACTTAGTCAGGCCCCCCTCAACTCAGGTCTAGTTGGGGGAGGTACAGCACATTTCTTATAAACAAGTGTGTGGGTGGAGTTAGTGCACATGTGCATCCATGTATCTTTTCCTACACCGACTAATATGCTTAAATTCAGTGGGTCTCCATGTCTGACCTGAGGTCATGTCTAAAAATAGAGTATGTTTACTTTGCTGGCAATGGCTCAATTTTTCTTTGGACTTTGTTGGTAGCAGTTGAGTTTCTGAGTTTTCCTTTGTACTGCCTAACTCTCAGACATGTGTGTGCTGAATAAAGACTATTCCTACTTCAACCAAGGTTCCAAGGACATTTTGCCAGTTACCTAGCTCATAGACCTGCGTGTGAAGGGTTTGTGAATGGACTCGAGGGTGTCTGTGAGCTCCAGACACAGCCCTAGCTCTACAACAAGCAAATTAACTTTTAACTAGAAAAAGTTTCAATAATAGGGTGTTTTATTTCTTAAAATTTATTATCATCTGTGTGCAGATTTTAAGAGAGCAAACCAAAAGCAGGAAAACCAGCTGCATATTTTCTTCCACAGTGGATCACTGAAGATTTCATCACAAAAGTTAATCCCTTTAAACATTGTTAAAGCCATTTTACTATTAGCAAGCCTGGTCATTCATAGTTCTTCATCTATTTTTACCCAATTTTCCAATTAACAAAATAATAATCGAATGTTTTTGAGAATGAATTTTATCCTCCTTAAATTTTGACTGTGAGTATATCAAGTACAGAAGGGGTGAGCAAATACACATGCTAAATGCACTCATTAAGTAGATGAGGTAACAGGCACTTCGTTGGGAATTAAAGATTAATTTTCCCTTAGGAAACATATCTTGGCATTTTAGAATGAGCAAATCTATCCAGGAATCTTCTGGCATTCAATACTGCACCTATAAATTATTCATGCATTTGCAGATTTCATTTATGTCAAGTCTTGTTAGAACAGTTAATTTTACATGAAAGTTATTCTCAGTGGAAGCTCCTAACAATTGGACATTAGCATTTCTGAGTAAGTCAGCATTTTTAGTGTAACAAGATTCCTGTCTTATTCTGAATAATAGCATTTGCATAGTTTAATCATTGCACAATTTAGCATAGATCTAAGAATGTCATTTTCCTGGATTATATATTAGAACTATGTGCATAGTAGGGTAGTCACTTAGAGTAAAGAACAGGATATTATCAAATGTATATAATCAATCTGTTATATCAGGGCATTAACAGAAGTGAAATATGTCCTTAATTAACCTGTTTTATGATTAAAAATATTATATTAGCCATAGAAAGTAAACATTCTATCTTGTAAACATACAGGTAAATGCATAAATTGTTAAAAAATACATTAAGTTGACTATAATGACATTTTTATGAACAATTATATCTGGATTAGTATATTTGCCATGTAAGATTGCTTTGCCATTACATTTAGATCTGTGACTACCAGAAATAAAAATGTTTCTCTTACTTCAAGAATATTTTACATTTAGCACCTAATAAAGTCATATATCTAAAATTTTTCTTTGTTTTCTTAAAAGAAAAAAAGATGATGAGGCTCGTGGCTGAGTGAGTACTCAGGAGTCAGGCTTCTACCTTCTCCATCACTAGCTCCAAATACCTCTCTTAGTGCTTGTTTAATATTTGGTGAGAATTTAGTCCTGACCAAGATGGCCTTAACATTTCCCTCAGCTTCTGTTAGGGTGGATCACAGACCCCTCTACCCTATCCTGTGCA
This sequence comes from Galeopterus variegatus, assembly GCF_000696425.1. Taxonomy (NCBI): domain Eukaryota; kingdom Metazoa; phylum Chordata; class Mammalia; order Dermoptera; family Cynocephalidae; genus Galeopterus; species Galeopterus variegatus. The sequence continues at coordinate 125,954 of NW_007728217.1, forward strand.
GGTCCCGAGTCAGGTAAGTGAAAGAAATACCAAGCAGCCGCTGGCAAAGCAGACATGATTCATTCTTAGCTGAGAGCTCTGCAAACCAGCAGATCAGAGCTGCTATCTTCCGCACCAAAAGTACACAAAAAACGGCAACAAACCAAACGGTACACGGGCGTGCATGTGCACTAACTCTGCTCTTACATAACTTGTTTACAAAGGGTTGCTGAATCATACCCAGCTGGATACGAGGTGAGAGGGCCTGACCAAACCAACTCCACTTCCCTCACAGCTTCACTAAACTCTAAACAGGTTTCTTTCTCCTTCAAAACCCCTGACCTCCCTCTCCCCCAAGCCCTTACAAAATCTAAATGATCTAACCAGAGGTCCCTATTCTCCTTTTTCATAGAGCATTTGCTTTAGAAAACTTGGAACTGAAAATTCTTTCTCTGGCACTTTACAGCATAAACCTTTCTCAATACCTCTTGCAGTTTTACAGTCCAGGACTGCCTTCTCAAGGACCTGGGAGCCATCTCTTTGAAATGTAATCATACATAAAGATAGCACCCCAATTTCCCAGCCTTTGTGGGAGAGTAGGAGCCTCACTTAGGTTGCCAGTTGAAACCTTGCTTCAAGTTGTAAAACTACCTCTTGTCATGAAGATATGAGAAAACTTTCTTTTCCTTTTGGTAAAGCCAATTAGCAAACAGATGGACTACTATCCTCCTCCCTACGTGTTGGGAAAATAGAATAATTTAATCAGGACCCCTCACCTTAGGTCCGGTTGGGGGTCGTGTGGAGCATTCTTTGTAAATAAGTTGTGTGTGGGTAGAGTTTGTGCACCTGCACAGTGCTGCCACCTGGCTGGTGTTTTCTGCCTTGGGCATCTGCCCTGTGCAGCCATGCCCTTGAACCTATGGCTCCAAGAACCTTTTGCCAGTTACCTAGCTCACAGACCTGTGTGTGAGGGGTCTGGTGACCCAGCCTGGCACACAAGAGGTCTGTGGACCCAGCCTGGCATGTGAAGGGTTTGTGGCCCAGTCTGCACAATGGGTTTGATAGGTCTATGAGCTCCAGACCCAACTCTAGCTCCACAATTGGTGTAGTCTGCAACAGGATTCTCAGCAGGTACAGGAGCCAAAAGCCCTTGGAAGATGGAGGAAATGTGGCTACTTTTGAATGTACTGTGCCCTATGGCCACTTTCCTCTTGACCAGAGCCTGGCTACTTCTCATTATGCTGCAAGCTGATGGAGATTTGAAGTGGAAAGCAGAGTTGTTTGCAGATGATGTGCAGTGACTGGCCACTCCTGCCTCTCACACCAGGGAAGACGACCAACCCACTGGCGAGTTGAGGGAGACCATGCATCTCCAGGCATGACCTGTTGTGCATGAGAAATTGAAACATAAGCAGCATACGGGACCAGATGGACAACCAGTGGGCGATCCACTGGTGACCCAGTTCACCACCTATGTCCCGTATGCCCAGGCTGAAGTGGTTGACTGGGGGAGACAGTAAAGCAGCAGAAACAGCTGGCTACTGCAGCTATGGGACCTAGGGGTGGATGGTGTAATGTGTTCTGGAGATGATATAGTAAATGCATGCTGCATTTGTCCAAAAGCGGATGGCTCGCTGGGTGCCACTTTAACTCGATGGCTGGCCGGGTACCATATAAACCCAAGAAAGCAGATGGCTCAACGGGTGCCATATAAACCCAAGAAAAGAGTGACTGAGTGAATGCAGTTGTTTGAACTGTGGGCGAACGTTGCTGAACTGTCCGGGACTGTGAGTGAATAGCCGGTGTAAGCCAGGCTGATTCAAGTAATTCAGGAGCCAGGATGGGGCAGCTAGATGCTAATAGCCAGGACTATGAAAAGGACCTGAGAAAATTTCAGAAGTTTGGGAGAGGACCCCTCCCATCACAGAGGCCTAGGAGAACTGAGTTTCTCCAGAGGACAGACCTGGGGCATTGTTGCCCTCGGCAAACTGCTCCCTGCATCCCAACTGCTCTGGCTGGAGCAATCCTGCCTCAGCACCTCCAAACATGTGAGAGCAATGGAGGTGTGGCAGCCTCCACCTAGATTTCAGAAGATGTATGAAAAAGCAGGGGGAGACCTGCTGCCAGGGTGGAGCCGCTGTGGAGATCATCTACAGAGCAATGTGGAGCAGAAAAGTGGTCAGAGCCCCCACAGAGAACCCCCACTGAGGAAATGTCTAGTGGAGCCAGGATGGCAGGACTGCCACCAGGAGCCCAGAACTGTGGGGCTGCTGGCAGTGTGCAGCACCAGCCTGGAAAAGCTTCAGGCACCAGGGAAGCTCAATGGGCTGCACTTGGCGGAGCTGTAGGAACAAGGTTGCCCAGTGCTTTAGGGGTCCAGATGCCCCAGTGTGCTTAATGTTTGCTCTGTTTGGGTTTTGGATTTGTTTGGGGCCTGTTTTC
>NW_007728217.1:129022-130076 GCF_000696425.1 Galeopterus variegatus
GCCACCAGGAGCCCAGAACTGTGGGGCTGCTGGCAGTGTGCAGCACCAGCCTGGAAAAGCTTCAGGCACCAGGGAAGCTCAATGGGCTGCACTTGGCGGAGCTGTAGGAACAAGGTTGCCCAGTGCTTTAGGGGTCCAGATGCCCCAGTGTGCTTAATGTTTGCTCTGTTTGGGTTTTGGATTTGTTTGGGGCCTGTTTTCCTTTCTTTTCCTCCCTTCTGGAATGGGAATGTCTACCCAGTGTCTGTCCCGCTGTATCTTGGAAGTAGATAAACTTTTTTTTGACTCTTTAGAGTTTCATGGCTAAAAGGAGTTTTGCCTTTAGTCTCAAATGAGACTTTGGACTTTTGAGTTGGTGCTGCAACAAGCTAAAGATTTTGGGCCTGGGATGGAATGTGTAATAGGTGAATGTAAGGGTCATTTATACTCACTAAGGGAACATCGCGGAAGGTTCTGAACACATAGATTGTACAGTGAGGGACCCTGAAGGAGTGGATTGTTGGGAAAATAGAATCATTTAATCAGGCCCCCTTGCCTTAGGTCTGGTTGGGGGTGGTGTGGCACATTCTTTCTAAATAAGTTGTGTGTGGGTGGAGTTAGTGTGCCTGTGAGGCGCTGCCATCTGGCTGGCATTTACTGCCTTCAGCGTCCACCCTGCATAGCCATGTTCTCAAACCTACTGCTACAAGAACCTTTTGCGGGTTACCTAGCTCCTAGATCTGCATGTGAGCGGTCTGGTGACCCAGCCTGGCATGTGCGGGGTCTGGGGACCCAGCCTTGTGTGTGAAGGGTTTGTGACCCAGTCTGGGTAATGGCCTTGAGGGGTCTGTGAGCTCCAGACCCAGCCTCAGCTTGACAATACCCTATAGCACTTAACTCACTTTGTTTCAGTGGAGTTCAGTTGAGATAGTGATCTGGTCTCTCTCCCCTATTACAGTAGTAGGCTTGAATAAAGTTTTTTTTATGTGTTTAAATTCCTCTGGTGTAATTTTGCCTTTGACAGTCACAAATAACTAACTGTCTGATCTTCTTGGAACCACACATGACAAGAATT
>NW_007728217.1:131554-132267 GCF_000696425.1 Galeopterus variegatus
TGAGTACATTTATCAACACAGAATTCTTTCAAGCTGTTAAAAATAGAAGAAATAAAAAAAAATCAGAGAGTGAAAAGGACTAGATGTGCTCTTGCTAATTTAAGAGATAGAAAGGAGCTCCTCAAGAGAAGAAATTTAAGAGGCCTCTTGGAGCTGAGAGCAGACTTTTGCTGATGAGGAGCTGTGAAATGAGTAATTTAGATCTACAACTGTAACAAATTGGATTCTTCCAATAAACTGAAAGAGTTTGAATTCAGATTCTTCCCCAGAGCCTCCAAATAAGAGGCTAGCCTGGCCAGAAACTTGAATTTGGCCTTGTGAGACCCTGAGCAGAGAACCCAGACCTCTTATTTACAGAATAATAATAAATAATGAATACATTAGAAAATAATAATTGGGTGTGGCTTTAAGTCAGTAAGTTTGTGGTAATTTGTTATACAACAAAAGAAAACTAATACACTGATAATCAATCATCTTTTACTGATAGAAATGGCAATGTTGTATGGCTTAATCAAATAGATTATCTCCAAAATATAAAAATTGAGCAAGGCAATATAAACTATTTTATGTATTTTCCCAGGATATGCTCTATGCTTTCACTGAATAGAATTATTGTGTTTCTCTTTTCACAGAGTGCATGCGTAGCCTGACACTTACCTATTCATTAGAATTATTTCTAAATTTTATGTGTCTTACTTTGTTTTGTGCTGCTA
>NW_007728217.1:134143-135247 GCF_000696425.1 Galeopterus variegatus
GGGTATATACCCAAAAGAATGGAAATCATCATATGTTCATCACAGCTCCATTTACAGTAGCCAAGATAATGGGACCAACCTAAATGTCCATCAGCTAGCTGATGAATGGATAAGGAAAATGTGGTATATACATAAGGTGAAATACTACTCAGCCATAAAAAAGAATGAAATTCTGCCATTCACAGCAATGTGGATGAGGTTGGAGAAAATTATGTTAAGTAAAATAAGCCAGGCACAGAAAGATAAATACTGCCATGTGCTAACTCATAAGTGAGAGCTAAGAAAGAAAGAAAGACCATAATAATATGTTGAACTTTTAGAAGAAAGAACGGAGCTATGGTGATTAGAGGTGGGCAAGTGGGAGGGAAGTTAGGGGGGTTAGGGAGAAGTTGGTAAGGGACACAAAGAATAATTATGATTCATAATGATGAATATGCTAATAATATTGATTCAATCATCATGTTTGCACACAAATACTGGTAGTCAACTCTGTACCCCATAAATATATACAATTATGTTTCAATTAAAAATACATTAAAAATAAAAAATATATTAGATGGCTACAATATTGAAGAATATTTTTTAACTTAGAAAAAAATCTTATAAGCAGTGAGGTAGATAAAATGTCAGTACTGCTCAGCCTAGTAAAACATCATAAGTCTTGTCTTGAAAAGGAGGATAAAGCTGATCATTTAAAATAGGATTAAAAAAGGAATGATTCCAGAGATGTGACAAAGGTAAAGTTTTCTTCACTTATCCAACTTATTTATAACTCTTCAGTAGAATAGTCATTAAAAGTGTGTATGAGAAGATAAACTAAAGGGAAAGCTGAACATATGCCTTATAATGATAATTGGTTGTAACTGGGTAAATGCCAAAGGAAACCTGCCTTATTTTTGACAGCTGGGTACCACAGATCCATAGCTCTAGAAAAGATTTTTTAGTAGCTTTTCTAAATTTTTTCTTATTGGCTTGGCAACCAATGTATAAATGTTCTCAATGTGTACTTTGATATCTAATATTTATCAGTTTAATACTTTTCATTATTTTGCTGTTTCTAAAAGTGTAAACAAAATGAGTGTACAGAAATGTACAGTAAAACAG
>NW_007728217.1:135630-137597 GCF_000696425.1 Galeopterus variegatus
AAAAGGTCCTGATTAATAAGACTTGCTAAAAATAAAAGTAGACAGTAAAAAATAAAGCACTAATACACACTTCATGACTTTGCCATTTCTTCTTGGCAATATGAATGAATTATCAATACCAAGTATCTTTCTCTTTTGCAGAAAAAAATAGATGTAGGAAACCCCTTTGAAATAAGTTTCTTCTGCTTCTTCAGTAGCATGTGTTGATTACATATTTCATCTGTCATTCACTGCTGTATAGAGTGTTTTATTGTTCAATAAGTAAAACATCTTTTGTTTCTAAAATGTAACGTCTGGAAAATGCTCACAAAAATTTGGTTTCTCCATCGCTGATGAGAACAAAGAAGACAGAACTTTAAGTGTAGAATGTTTTCCCAAGTGATTTTCAGTACAATTTAATTTAATCATCCCTCTGTAGGCTTTCTCATTTATCTTGATGATCAGTGCATTCGACACTTCTATTCTGGAATATCTTTTATGTTTTACTATATATTCAGGGCTCACTGTGACTGGTAGGAAATCTGTTTTGCCAAAGCAACGGATTCTAAAATAAAACAAAAAGTGCTATATGAACTTTAAAGTAGTCTGATTCCAGTGTCAGGTAAAATGCAAAATGATTACATTCCCAAAGCCATCACATATTTTTTGATGTTTTCAGTGACTATATGTTAAGATAATTTTTAGTTATTTTTCTGTAGACTTTTAAATAAAACTCTAGCTGCCAACATTAAAGTTAGAATACTGAGAATAAAAAAGAGGCAATTGACTTTTTGTAAAGTATGAACACCTTTTTTGTCCATAAGGAACACACAGACAACTTCCAGTGACACCAGTTCAGAAAGAGAATCAGCAGCAGGCACTGAGAGTGTCATCCATCAATCCTGAAACTGACTTTTGTTAACAAAACAAAACAACTAACTAAACATCAAGTAGCATCAAAAATGATATTATACATTGCATTTTACCCTCTGAAGTAAAGAGAAAATACATTTCTGACCTGAGCAATTTAGTGACGAGAGAGCAGAGTATGTTTGAAGAACATTTTTGTTGGTATACATTTTCATTACGTTTTTTGATAAGACTTAAATGCACAAACTATTACTGAATATCCAGCAACTAAAGAAGAAAATAGAGAGCAGTATATTTTTATAATTTCCTACTGTGAAAGATTTTGGTCGCTTTTCTAGCATAAAAAATGAGAATGAAGTAAATGCCACTGGATGGTACATTTTTAAATGATTAAGATGGTAAATTTTATGTTATGAATATTTTGTCACAATACAAATAAGTTAATTTATATGTCGAGTAAAAAGGCATTTTCCCCAAGTTCAATAAGAAACAAACTGTAAAATTACAGTTATAAGGCTCTTTCAGGATCTAGAGCTTTACAGTCCAAGACATTTCTACCACTAGCCACGTGTGGATATTGATCACTTAAGCAACTAAATTTTCCATTTTATTTTAATAAATATTAATTTAAATTTTCATAAATTAAACAATATAAATATTTTTTGTTAAACCCTATTGTATTGTTTTGGTCGGACAACACTGCACTTTAACTGTGCAGTGCATAAGATATTGTATAGTGTGCCTATCAGATTCATACTTTGTATTCAGTAATATGTAGGAACAGGACATTTAACTACTTTGCATCAATGGGTTGATTTAATTTGAATGATATTTTCCATAAACTGATGTGAAATTATCTTGTGATGATTTGAATGTTTTATACAGACTGCACAAGTTACAATGATACTCACGAAAATTATCGAATAGTAATAATTTAAAATAATAACAATTATTTAAATTATAGTATACCTAAATTATTTTTTCTGGTTAAAAATATAGGTATGAACACATTTGTCAATTCAAATTGAAGTCTTATGACTAATGCTAATTGAGTAAAAATGCAGAAAATACTAGGAAGACCAAAACATTAAAGTAAAATAAACACTTAAAAAAAAAAA
>NW_007728217.1:139559-140381 GCF_000696425.1 Galeopterus variegatus
TCAATGAATCAAAAAGTTGGTTTTTTGAAAAGATAAATAAAATTGACAAACCATTATCATGACTAACAAAAAAAAAAAGCAGAGAGAAGATTCAAATAACAAAAATTAGAAATGAAAAAGATAATATTACAACTGATTCATCTGAAATACAAGGAATCATTCAAGACTACTATAAACAACTATATGCCAATAAATTTTAAAATCTGGAGGAAATGGATACATTTCTGGACACACACAAGCTCCCAAAACTGAGCCATGAAAACACAGAAAATCTGAACAGACCAATAACAATAAAGGAGATTGAAGCTGTTATCAGAGAGCTTCAAACAAAGAAAAGCCCAGGACCAGATAGATTCACAGCAGAATTTTACCAAACATTCAAAGNACTACCCAAAGTGATAGACAAATTCAATGCAATCTCCATCAAAATCCCAATGACATTTTTCTCAGAAATGGAAAGAACTATACAGACATTTGTATGAAATAACAAAAGACCACACATAGCCAAAGCAATGGTGAGCAAAAAAAATAAAGCTGGAGGCATAACACTACCTGACTTTAAACTATACTACAAAGCTATAATAACCAAAACAGCATGGTACTGGTATAAAAACAGACACACTGATCAATGGAATAGAATAGAGAATCCAGAAATCAACCCACACCCCTACGGCCATCTGATCTTTGACAAAGACACCAAGCCTATACACTGGGGAAGAGACTCCCTCTTTAGCAAATGGTGCTGGGAGAACTGGGTATCCATATGCAGGAGAATGAAAGTAGACCCATACCTTTCAACATACACTAAAGTCAACTCAAAAT
>NW_007728217.1:142069-145717 GCF_000696425.1 Galeopterus variegatus
TTCTCACTTATTGGTCGGAGCTAGAAATAAATAAATAAATTCACACACACACACACACACACACAAAATTCAGGGTGGGGGGTGGGGGGAAGAAGACTTAACAACTACAACTCCTTGAAGTTGATACAACAAGCAAACAGAAAGGACACTGTGGGGTGGGAAGTGAGAGAGGGAGGAGGGAGGGGGGGTTTCGGTAATAGGCCACAATAATCAACCTCATTGTATATCGACAAAATAAAATTAAAAAAAAAAAAAGACATGTCAAAGTTGCTTGAGATAGCAGTAGCAATTTTCTGTGACAGAAACCAATAAAAAAATCAGTTTCCAAACCTTTTGGAAATAATATGTAGCCAATATTAAGAATTTTTTTCTGCAAATACCTAAAAAATTGATAAGAAATTTCTTCCAAAAAGTAAAAATACAATTATTAAGTGAGCTAAAATTGAAATTAAATGTTCAACAAAAATGTTTAAATTGTTTTAGCAGGATCTGAGCTTGTAAATTTGACCAGCTATAAAAGGACTTGGATCCCTGTACAGAAAAGTAAAACCAGTGTTAAATGGAGATATGGTAAAATAGATAGTTTTAATTATAGAAACTTAGTTAGAAAATTATGAGTAAAAGACTAATAATAAATATATTTCAGAAAACGTGAATGACCTTCAACTAAGCATGAAACATTTGCTTGTCGAATACAAACCTGTCTAAAATATTTAGTATCAGTTCAGTCAAAATTTGAAAATTGCAATTATATTTAGCTTTAGATGACTCATATAAGACACTCCCCAGTTAATATTTTGTATATGCTCTGCCTCATGACTTCAATTTGCTACCTAAATAATCAAATTCACGTCTTGCATAATTTAGAATCATTTACATCTGCCACTGAAGAATTTCAGTTAGATATGGGGAAGTTAGATTGTATAATGATAGACAATTTTCTAGCTATATTAGCTCAAAACCTAAGGCTGTTTGCAATTTTCAAACAAGAAAGTGATATTTTCCTTATTGATATGTTCCACTGTATGATGCATAATGAAAATATTTACAATACTATGAAAAGTACCAAACACTTTTAAAGTGTCCCATATTTATGAGCAAATGCTATGAAGTGTTACCAATTTATGGAACTATTGAAAGAAAAAGAGGACAATTATATTAATGATTTTTTTTGTTTGTTTTGTTTTGTTTTTTTTACTTTGTCATAGCTCACTGGTGAGTCTAGGGTGAGTTTTATAAAAATTTTCGTGAAATAAAGTTTTAAAGATGGATAATAGTGATGGTTGCGCAACATTGTGAATGTAATTAATACCGGTAGAACATAATTAAAATTGGTTAAAATGCTAAAATTAATGTTATATATATTTTACTACCATAAAAAATTAAATATTTCATAATTGAATATTTGCCAAATATTCATGAGTATAGAAAAAATTGACTTTTGTTTATAAAATAATCAAATATTTGTTGAAGTACCAATAATCATAAAAATGGCATTATGATTTACTTTTTCTCACTGAAGTCGTGCTGCATATGAATGAGATATATTTAAAGCTCCAAACAAAAGGAACATTACTTGTAATCTAGCCAGATATGTATCTAACAAATATGTATGTTAAAAAGGAAACTTCCTGTAACAAAATTAATAATAAGGAATATATATTCAGTCATTCTGAAAGGAAATTTGTAGACTTTGGCTTATGTTCACATGTGTAGATAATACAAGTTTGTTCTGAAGAGGATTGCAGTTACTTCTGGCAGACAAAGGTACTGTCAGTACATTGAATTTATTGAGGGTTAAACTTAAGCTTCTGTAGGGCTGCATTCTCAGTTTTGTCCTTACTTCAAGGATTTACACATCACTCTTACTCTAAACCTATGTCTTTCTCATCACACCAAAGTATCTTTGCCTTTCATAGTGATTTTTTACTTGTTGATTAATTTTGTTCTGGCTCCTTCTAAATACCAATATAAAATAATTTTTATTTATTGGAATTCAATGTATACATTATAATTCAAAGACATGTTGCTTTTTCTAAGTACTTTTTATCTTAATTACTAATTCTGGCTCCTTCTAAATACCAATATAAAATAATTTTTATTTATTGGAATTCAATATATACATTATAATTCAAAGACATGTTGCTTTTTCTAAGTACTTTTTATCTTAATTACTAATTTATGTTCATATTTATCTACTCAAGCAAATATTCTACACATAACAATCATTTTGTTTTATATCCGTGTGCGAAACTAATAATTTTCTAGTTATTACTCAGAACAGCTATTTACCTAAATTATGATATACAGAAACTAAAAACAAAACGTTTCAAATACTTAAAACAATTTATTAGTTTTAGCAATGAGGTTCATGTGATCCTTCAAGGATTCCTATCCAAACTTGTGTTCCACAAAAGCTCAATGTTCACTGCTATTTATTTTTACTAAAGAAAAATTTTTGTCATATTTTCTGTTTTATAACCATTGCTTCTAGAGTCTTCAAAGAGCCTAGTATATGGTTGATGGTGAAGGGTTAACAACAGAATTTTGTGCCATTTTCTCTCAATCATAATAGCATCTCAATTATGAACACTCTCCAATGGTTTGAGACCTAAATTATTTCCTTTTTAGCCTTTTTTATAGTCAGATTTTCTTTTCCACCACGTCCACCCCCAGACTGCGGTTCTTAAGTGTTTGTTTCAAAANTTTCTGTTTTATAACCATTGCTTCTAGAGTCTTCAAAGAGCCTAGTATATGGTTGATGGTGAAGGGTTAACAACAGAATTTTGTGCCATTTTCTCTCAATCATAATAGCATCTCAATTATGAACACTCTCCAATGGTTTGAGACCTAAATTATTTCCTTTTTAGCCTTTTTTATAGTCAGATTTTCTTTTCCACCACGTCCACCCCCAGACTGCGGTTCTTAAGTGTTTGTTTCAAAAAAAAAATATATATATATATATATATTTTTAAATATATATAAGTTAAATAGATAAGTTAAATATAAATATAAATATATATAAGTTAAATAGATAAGTTAAATATAAATATATATATAAGTTAAATAGATAAGTTAAAATAAAAAATATATATATATTTTAAACAAATAATATATATGTATATATATATTGGTTAAAGTACTGGAATTATTAACAGAGTATTAAAAATACATTAAGTAGGGCAATACATTTAATCTTTGTACATTTTTGTCCTGCACAATACCCAATATTTTTATTTTGTAACAGATTTCTTGATGAGCAGACGGAATAGTTACCAGAGAAACAAGACTAAGAATTCACAGTTGAACAGAGACTGTCAGAATAATGTTTACTGAGATTTGTGAAAATCTAGAATAATCTGTTTTAGAACATGGAATATTTTGCTCTTTGGGGAAAAAATGATAAATTATTTTATAGTAATGGTATTTCTTACTAGGATAGTAATCATTTAAATGACCATGATTTTCAAAGTAAGTAAAGAGAAAGTTAAACAAGTTTTCTGAATCTTCTCCATATAGTGACCCTGTGATTGTATATTCACATTGATTTACTGTCCAGAGCTAACAAAAAGCCTAAAACAGGGCCGGCCCGGTGGCGCACTGGATAGTGCACCGCTTGGGAAGCGCAGCGGCGCTCCCGCCCGAGGG
>NW_007728217.1:146683-151112 GCF_000696425.1 Galeopterus variegatus
CGGGAGCAACGCCGAGGGTTGCGATCCCGTTGCCGGTCCCCGGTCCGGTACGGGGGCAACACTGAGGGTTGCGATCCGTTGCCGGACACGGAAAAAGACAAAAGACAAAAAAAAAAGCCTAAAACAATTCTCTGTATATGCCTGAGGAAGTAAATTGGGGTAAAAAATATTCTAAAGCCACTTTCTACTGTGACCACAAGACTATTTTCTCACTAAGCCTTCAAAAGAAGAAGCTGTAGAATTACATCTTTTCGAGATACCAAATATAAACCAGGACATAAACAAACAAACAAAAGAACTGTGGGAACTATCTGGAGAACAAAACCAAGTAGACAGATCTCAGAGGGCAGTTGCATTGTGGATGAAGGGACTGGCATGGGGTGAGCTGATGTGGTAGCTTTAGTCTGAGGAGAGGCTGTAAGAGAGACATATAGTGCCTCAAAATCCAAGAGAGAAAGTTATTATCCTTCTTGGTCTGAGAAATGTAAAGTCAAAATTTAGGACACAAAGCATACAAGCAAGCAGTGGGGGAAATGCCCCATTTGAATGAATAAAATAAATATGTGGAAATCAACAACAAAGAAATTAAAGCCTATCAGCAAGCATACCAATATACACATTATGGAAGGATACAAAGAGGAAAAGGGTAAAAAGCTTATTTGAAAAAATAATGGGCAACAAATTGCCAAATTTGAGGAAATAAATGAGTGCACTAATACAAGAAACTTGATAAACTCCACATAGAACCAATTCAAAGAGATCTACACCTAGATATCATAATTAAATTGTCAAAAGTCAAAGACAAAGAAATTTTTGAAAAAAGCAGAAGGAAATCAATTTGTCACCCATAAAGAAATCTCTATAAGAGTATAAGTAAATTTTTCAGCAGAAATCTTGCAAGCCTGAAGGCAGTGGAATGATATGTTCAAAGCTTAGAGAATAAAAGTACTGTCAACTATGAATACTATATCTGGTGAAATGTTCTTCAAATATGAAGGAGAAAGTAATACTTTCCCAGACAAACAGAAACTGAGGAGTTTTCACAAGAACACAAGACCTTTCCTAGAAGAAATGCTAAATGGTGTCCTTCAAATTAAAACAAAAGAATGCTAGACAATAACTTGCAGCCATGCAAAAAATAAAGTTCTGTAGTAAAGGTAAATACATTGCTAATTATTAAAAATAAGTATTATTAAATTTTGGTTTGTAATTCTATTTGTATTTCTTTTATAAGATTTAAAACAAAATCATAAAAAATAACTATAATCTATGTAAATGGGTGTATTATATATAAAGACTTAATTATTGACATAAATAACAAAGTTGGGGTAAAGTCGTTGAAGAGTATTATAAGATTTAAAACAAAATCATAAAAAATAACTATAATCTATGTAAATGGGTGTATAATATATAAAGACTTAATTATTGACATAAATAACAAAGTTGGGGTAAAGTCGTTGAAGAGTAAAATTTTTGTGATTGAAATTGTTATTATTTTAAAATAGATTTTTACAACTTGAAGATTTTATTTCATGGTAACCACGAAAAAAAAATCTATAGACTATAAACAAAATGAATTAGAAGAAAATCAAAGCATGTTAATACAACAATCAACTATATAAAGGAAGGCAATAAAAGTGAACATGAGAAACAAGAAAGCTACATAATATGCACAAACCAATTAACAAAATGGCAACAGTAAATTCTTCTCTATCAGTAATTACTTCAGATGTAAATGGATTAAACTCCTCAATCAAAAGATGCATGTTGGCTGAATTAATATATAAAGAAGAATGCAAGTATATATGTCTATAAGACACTTACTTTAGATTTCAGGACACATAGAATGAAAGTGAAAGGGTGGAAAAAAGATATTCAATGTAAATAGTAACCATATGAGAGCAAGAGTGTGATGCTAATATCAGACAAAATAGATAAGTTAAAAACTCTTACACAAAACAAGAAAAAAACATTATACAATGATAAAAGAAATCATTAACTAAGATGAAGCAATTATAAATATACATGAAACAAACAGCAGAGCTTCTAAATATACAAAGTTGATTTTGACAGAATTAAAGGGAAAATAGACAAATATTAAAAATAATAGGAGACTTCAATATTGTACTTTCAATATTGGAAAGGACAACTAGAGAGAAGATCAATAGGGAAATTAAAGACTGAACAACATAGACCAGCTGGATCTAACAGACATACATGAAATAATTTACCTAACGATAGCAGAATGCATATATTTCTCAAGTGAACATGAAACATTCTCCAGGATAGATCACATGTTAGAACACAAACAAGTTTTAATAAATTTAAGAAGATTTAAATTATACTAAGTGTCTTTTCTGATCAAAATGGAATGAAGTTAAAAATCAAGAGCAGAAGGAAAACTAAAAAATTCACAAATATTTGGATATAAACTTCAGTCTCCTAAACAACCAATAGTCAAAAAAGAAATTAAAAGGGATATAAGAAAATATCTTGAGACAAATGAAAACAAGAACTCAACAAACCAAAACTTATCAGACAGTGAAAAAAATGCCAAAAGGAAAATTGGTACGTGTAAATGCTTACATTACATTAAAGAAAAAAAGATCTCAAGTCAACAACATGACTTTACAACTTAAGGAATTAGAAAAATAAGAACAACCTAATCTTAAAGCTAGGAGAAGGAAGGAAAGAATAATAATTAGAACAGAGATAAAATAGAGAACAGAAATACAATAGAGAAAATCTCAGCAAAATCCAGAGTTGGTTTTTGAAAAGACAGACAAAACTGACAAATTTTAGCTAGATCAACTAAGAAAGAAAAGAGATAAAACTCAAATAACTAAAATCAGAAATGAAGAGAAGAATACAACTTATTGTACAGAAATAAAAAAGGATTATTACAATGCAATAAACAAGTATATGCTGACAAATTTAAAAACCTAGATAAAATGAATTAGTTCCTAGAAATATGAAATCAACTAAGTATTAATTATGAAGAAATAAAATTTATGAACAGACCTGTAAACTAGAGATTTAATCAGTAAATGAAACTTTCTAACAATGAAAAATCCCAGGACTAGGTGGCTTCACTGCTGAATGTTACCGAACAGTTATAAAAGAATTAATACCAATCCTCCTCAAACTATTCCAAAAAAATCGAAGAAAAAACTTCCAAACTAATTATAGGAGGCCAGCATTGACTTGTTACCAAAGCCAGAAAATGACACTGCAAAAAAAGAAAACTACAGACATATATCCCTGATGAATATTGATGCAGAAATCCTCAAGAAAATACCTACAATGAAATACAAATTAAAAGGATTATACATCATTATCAAGTGGGATTTATTACTGGATGCAACGATGGTTCAATATACCAAAAGCAATCAATGTAATATATTTGCATTAAAAGAATAAAGTGAAAAGAAAACCCAAATGATCATTTCAATTGATAAAGAAAAAAATATTTGAAAAATTTAAATACCCTTTCATGATAAAAACATTCAATAAACTAGGGACAGAAGGAAACTACTTCAACATTATAAGACCATACATGAAAAATCCACATCTAACATCATACTTAGTGGTAAAGACTGAAAACATTTTTTTCCTACAATCAGAAACAAGACAAGGATACTTACTGTTACCAATTCTATTAAACATAGTACTGGTAGACATAGCCAAAACAATTATGTGATAAAATGAAATAAAAGGCCCTCAAATTAGAAATAGAGAAGCAAAATTATCTTTGTTTGCAAATGACATGATTTTATATGTAGAAAATCCTAAAGATTTTACACACACACACACAAAACTCTTAGAACTAATACACAATTCAGAAAAGCTGCAGGGTAAAAAATCCACACAGAAATTAGTCACATTTTTGTCTACTAACAATGAACAATCCAAAAATGGAAAGGAAGAGAACAATTGCATTTACAATAGCCTTGAAAAGAACAAAAAATTTGAAATAAACTCAACCAAGGAGGCAAAAGACTTGTACACTGTAAACTACAGCACACTACACAAAGTAATTTAAATAGACACAGATATTGGAAAGATAATCTTTGTTCACGGATTGAAAGACAATATTGTTTTTAAACGTCAATAGTAAAGATGTAATACAATTCCTGTCAAAATCCCAGTGACATTTTGCAGATACAGAAAAATTCATCGTAACATTCCTATGGAATATGATGGAACCCTGAAAAGCAAAAACAATCTTTAAAAAGAAAAGTAAATTTAGAGGTCTCACACTGCCTGATTTCAAAACTTATTGCATAGTTACAGTAATCAAAAGACCGTGGTAGGCCGGCCCGGTGGCGCACTGGATAGTGCGCCGCTTGGGAAGCGCGGCGGCGCTCCCACCCGAGGGTTCGGATCCCACATACAGACTGGTTCCTGCTCACTGGCTGAGCGAGGCGCG
>NW_007728217.1:151788-157159 GCF_000696425.1 Galeopterus variegatus
AAAAAAAAAAAAAAAAAAAAAAAAAAAAAAAAAGACCGTGGTAGTGGCGTAAGGACAGTTTTGTATATCAATAGAATAAGATAAGAGAGAGCAGAAATAAAACTTCACATATATATGGTCAGATAATTTTTTTACAAGGGTACAAAGACAATTCAATGATAAAAGAACAGTAGCTTCAAAAAATGGTGCTGAGAAATCTGGATTACTGTATGCAAAAATTTGAAGTTAGACCCTTAACTTCATCATGTGCAAAAATTAACTCAAAATGGATAAAAGACCTAAATGTAAGAGCTAAAACTACAAATCTTTTATAAGAAAATACAGACCAAAAACTTCATAGCGTTTTATTTAGCAAAAATTTCCATAATCTAACGTAAAAAATACAGAGAACAAAAGTAATAATAGACAAATTGTACTACATCAAAAATTTAAAAATTTTTCACATCAAAGGATACAATCAATGTAGTGAAAAAGCAACCTACGGAATGGAAGAAATATTTGCAAATACTTCAAGTGATCAATATCTAGCATACATAATAAAATCAATAACTCAACAACAAAAAGCAACCTAATTTTAAAAATAAGCAAATAACATGAATAGATTTTTCTTCAAAGTTGAAAAAACCAACAAGAATATGAAAAGATATTCGATAGTAATAGTAAAATTAACAATAACTAGGGAAATGCATATCAAAAGTACAATGAGTACTATTACCTCATGACTATTATTAGGTTGACTACTCTCAAGTGAACAAAACAGAAATAACAAGTATTGGCAGAGATGTGGAGAAACTGGAACTTTTGGATGACTATTCTCAAGTGAACAAAACAGAAATAACAAGTATTGGCAGAGATGTGGAGAAACTGGAACTTTTGTGCACTGCTAATGGGAACATAAAATGGTATAGTCACTATCGAAAAAGATACGGAGAAATTAAAACAACAATATCCTGTGATTCAGCAATTCCATTTCTGGGTATATATATATTTATATATATATAAATAAAAGAAATGAAAGCAGGATCTTGAAGAGATACTTGCATACTGCTATAGTCTGAATGTTTGTGTGCTCCCCAAATTCATATTCATATTCACCTAATCCCCAATGTGATAGTATTAAGAGGTGGAGCATTTGGGAGATGATTAAATCATGAAGAATGAGCCCCTCATGAATGAGATTAACGGCCTTACAAAACAGGTCTGAGGGAGTTTGTCCCCTTCTACCATGTGAAGACAGTGAAAAAAGCATAATCCTATAAACCAGAGAATGAGTTCTAAACAGACACCAAATCTGACAGCCCTTTGAACTTGGAGTTCCTAGCGTTTAGAATTGTAAGGAAATAATTTCTGTTATTTATAAGCCACCCAGTATATGACATTTTGTTATGGCAGCCTGAATATACTAAGACAAATACCCTCTTAATAGCTAATTACAGTATTGTTTATAGCTATTCACAACAGCCAAGAGGTGAAAGCTACTCTAGTGTCCATCAACAGAGGAATGTATAATCAAAATGTATAAACAAAATATTATTTAGCTTTAAAAAGGAAGGAAATTCCGACAAATGCTGCAACATAGATAAAACTTTAGGATATCATGCTCAGTGTAATAAGCTAGTCACCATGAGACAAACACTGTGATTCTACTCATATGAGGTATCTAGAGTAGTGAAATTCATAAAAACAAAGTCCAGTGGTGCTTTCTAGGAGCTGGGTGGGGGATGGGAAAATAGGGAATTTAATGGGGATAAAGTTTTACTTTTTGCAAGATAATAAAAGTTCCTGACATTGCACGACAATGTGAATATACTTAACATTACTGAACTCTACATTTAGAAATGGTTAAGATGGTAAATTTCATGTTATGTAATTTCTTTTTTTTTTACCATTTGCAAATAAAGAAAAACTAAAAGAGTTTATCTCTAGAGATCTGATTAGTAGAAATGCTAAGTTCTTGAAGATGGAGTGGAATGATGCCAGAGGGAAAGTAGAGTCTCAAAGGATAAAAGAGAAACTTCAAAAATAGTAACTGTAAAATATTTTTTCTTAATTATTTAGAATAACATGAATATTTAAAACAAAAGTTTTAATGTTGTCCTATAGAGCTTATAAAGTGTTTATATGTAATACATATGATGACTAAAGGGTAAAGTGTGAAAGTGGGGTAAAAGGACATATAGTTTTGCTACATTTTACATACAATGGTAATGCTGGAAAACCACTAGACAAACCATTGAAAAGTAATGTAGAGGGATTTCTAAATTTAAAAAAAAATATTAAAAATATAAAGTAATCTAAAAAGAAAAGAGAAAAAAAAGAAGGAACACCACCCATCAAAACTTCAATTTTTACTTACTTTATATTTTATCGGCATTCTGATCCTCGACTGGAATGTAAGCTACTTCAAAGCAGGGATCATTTCTGTGTTGATTTATTTATTTATGTACTCTAAAATAAACTTCAAATTTAGATTCCCAGAGTAGCTGACACATATTAGGTGCTTAACAACCATTAGTTGGATAAATAAGTAAACTCCGGATTCAATATCATTTTTTCTATTATTCACTTGGAACTAATAACCCAATTTAAGCCAAATATATCCAGTTGAGAGAATAAATTACAATCATTTACATTCTTCACCTGAGTGCTAAATTCAATTCCATGTTTTCTAAATCTCCTGTTACTGTAATCACATATTCTTCCTTTTTAAGATTGCAGTATAATATTTGGTTGGTTGGCAGTTTTAGTCACCATCTTCAAACCTATGAAGAAAAGCATGAGTAAAGATGAGTGATTCTCAGTGGAGTTTGGTTGGACTCAGATCAGCAAGAGTTCCAGATGTTTTTTGCTGATACAAACACTGTAAATTTTTCAAGCTTGTTCAACTGAGCTACACAGTTCTTGAAAGTCACTTGCTATAATGCTGTGATATTCTAACATCTGAACCCGGAAGCAACGGTTCAATTCTGGGGATATCTTGGGAAGTAGGGTAGAAGGGTTAATTGAACTTAATGATGTTGTACATATTCATAATTATTGGTATTATTACTCTGACATTTCAGATTAATGGTTTTTTGTTTTTTTGTTTACATGAAATGGCATAAGTATATACATTACCGTGCAAGGTATCTGCCATACTACTTCTCGTTAAGATGTTAGTAAATAGATAGGACTGGATGAAGTTAAAACTTCACTTTCTCTTACTGCAGACTAGCTGTTTCTGTTAATCTGGATAAACCTGCAGATTACTTCTGGGTTTGCTAAGAGTCTTGAATGAAGAAGAAGAAAGGGGAATGAGAGAGAAAGAAAGAGAGAGACACACACATTTATTTCTAATTTTCAACAAGCCAAAACTACAATGCAAGAAAACACATAACTAAATTGTGACAGGGTTTTCAGTCAAGCCACCATCTATAGCTCCTGGATATCAAGAAATTAGAATAGAGAGAGAATGAGGATCACTCGTGAGAAATGGCTCATTTCTACAACCAATCATATATGAGTATTAAGCTGTTCCATGAAATGACTAGTTTTAATAAATATATTAACAAATAATAAATTTTAATAAGTGAAGAAATAGAAGAAACATCAAAGGAGCTCAACTATCTTATTGGATCATAACAAAACCTTAGTTGTGGGGAGGGGAGTATGACAAAAAAATTAAAAAGTCTATCATACATGGCCTAGTTCTTAAGAAACCTAAATGGAAAATTTTTACATTCAAAAGGAAGAGAATAATTTATTTAGTAAAATTATTAACTAAGTGGCTTGGGAAGTTTCATTAAACAAGCCAGAAATATTTTTTTTAAAAATAAAAAAAAATAAAAATGAATCATTTGATATGTTACTTCCCCAAAACATATTCATCAATTTATCATGAGCTTGGTAGAAACTGCTCATTTCTGTTTCACAAAATGTCAAGTGCAGTCCCACACCTGGGAGCTGGAGATTCACTTGCAAGGTGGAGCACTCCCTTGGCTGGCCACGTGCTGGGTTGTATGCTCAGCCAGGTGCTTCTGCTGTTTTGCTCTAGGATTTCTCCACAGGCTGCTTGGGCTTCCTCAGGGTATGGTGGCTTGGTTACCAGAAATTTAACACAGGAAAGGCCAAAGTTTGTATCATTCTTGGGATCTGTTTTCAGAAATCAGATGATTGAAGCAGTCAGAAAACCCTGATCAATTTCAAGGGAAGGAGGTATAATCAACCTCTCTTGATGCAGGAGTGTTAAGATTCTAAAAGTGTAGTAAAAACTTTCGCGCTTCATTTTTCTAGATCTCCACACAATATTTTGGAGAAAGACATTCAGTAAAAAAAAAAAAAAATGAAAAACGTATGTTTCCACACTTGCATCATTTGAGCACTTTCAGATGCTTAAGTCCAGCTTTGATGAGTTAAGTTCCAATGTTTCAGTTGTTCTACTGCTAAATTTATTTACAAATATTTACAATGGGCTGGCTCGCATTTCCCACTTTGCACAAATGTGGAACATGTCTTTATGCAAATATGCTAATATCATATTATGAAAAACGTATGTTTCCACACTTGCATCATTTGAGCACTTTCAGATGCTTAAGTCCAGCTTTGATGAGGTAAGTTCCAATGTTTCAGTTGTTCTACTGCTAAATTTATTTACAAATATTTACAATGGGCTGGCTTGCATTTCCCACTTTGCACAAATGTGGAACATGTCTTTATGCAAATATGCTAATATCATATTATGCTGAATAAATAATATATATTTATTTCTAAAAATTATAAAGTTCCTTATCAAACTTCAGTAAATGAACTAAATTATGGACATTGCTTTTTGTTTTTACTTCTCTCCCTTTTGACTTTGCTCTTTACTTCTCTTTCCTTACATTTCAAGTTGCCCTATTCTACTCCACTTTTGAATTAGAATATTTTTATGTATTTTTAAATTTTTGCTTTATTTTAAAGAGAGAAAATATCAATTTAGTAAAGCATAATATTCGTCTTGTCNTTTTTGCTTTATTTTAAAGAGAGAAAATATCAATTTAGTAAAGCATAATATTCGTCTTGTCCTAGGTATTTCATGTTCTTTGGAAATAAATGAGGAAAATATAGAGTTATATATTGAAGTCTTTTTCTTTATCTAATTTTATTAAATCCATGGCAGTTTCTGACTGCTATCCAGGAAAATATATCTTGATGATTATTCTTAATCATGACTTGAAAGATTTCAATGAATATTGTAAGTATGGTAACACATAAACATATACAAACCTTTTGACATATGCATTGTTGGTTTAAGTATCAGCATTGTTGGTTTAAGTTTACTTTCTGGCTGAACAAAGCAAATGAGGCATCTGAATTCTAGCCCACTATTTGAAATATATTTGCTCCTCAAAGA
>NW_007728217.1:158093-169779 GCF_000696425.1 Galeopterus variegatus
CAACCAATTAAAACTAATAGAATAATGCATGATGACAGTGCAAGTCAGTAATGACGATACAATTAAATTTTCTAAATGGGTGAGATAAAGCCTGTGACCAGGTGAAGTTGTTTTACATGGTTTGCTTTATTTTTGCCTTTTTCGGTGTTTATTTCAGCAACTAAACATCTGTGCATGACAGCCAAAGCAAATTTATCTTCTATTGAATTTCATTTTATAGAATTTTGAGGTCATGAATGGTTTTCAGTGTGCAGAGAAGTGCTCATAAAACAAAATAAATGTTTTAAACTAAGTAAGTGTTCTTTGTAACTGAAAATTATATGAAGCTGATTACATTGACCATCATTTGCAAAGCAGTTTATTCTTTAAAGTGCTTCTTTTCACATGTGATATGCCCTTATTCAATGAAGTTTCAATTGCTTAAAATATTTTTGGTAATCTCTATTCCAAAACTTTCTCTAAAGATATGACTAGACCATAGAAATATACTGCGTTTTCGTACCTATTTTAAACAAAATTTTTATTATTCGTGTTAGTTTTATTGTTTCAAAAAAATAAATATACCTTTGGATAATAGAAAATCTTGTTCTCAAGATAATGGGACTATTAAAATTAAAATCATTGATTCCTATTTTACCCTTTGGTAGAAAAATGTCCTCAAAGGAGATTTCAATATGTTTTCACCAGTTGATTTTACAAGTTATTTTATGGTAAGGACTAGTGAATATTCTAATTTACTGTTTGGTTTTTTATATTTAATTCAACATCTTAAAAGTAATTTTAGCTCTGAAAATAATTTTTTCCCTCTATTTCAGCAATTTCTGTTATCTTTCTCCAGAAAAACATATCAAACTATGAAGTATATTAAAATAGCCAATATATACACCATTAGGAATTTTGTCAATGAAATTACAAAATTTCTGAAAGAATCAGTAAACAATTCTCTTCTAATAAAATATCATAAATATATTTTCTGCTCTCAATTTTGTATCTCATCATCTTATCCAGTTTAATAAAGTAGTGTGCTCTCAAATGTTAATTCAATAACACTTTCTGTGTATATAAACCACATTTTCTTTATCCATTCATTTGTTGATGCACATTTAGGTTGATTCCATATTTTGGCTATTATGAATAGTACTGCAATAAACATAGGAGTACAGATATTTGTTTGGTATACTGATTTATTTTCTTTGGATATATACCCAGTAGTGGGATTGCTGAATTATACGGTAGTTTCATTTTTAATTTTTTAAGGATACTTCATACTGTTTTCCATAATGGCTGTACTAATTTACATTCCCACCTGTAATATGTAAGGATTCCCCCCTTTTTTTTAATTCAAAAAATGTTAACCTTTATTTGTACATATTTGTGGTGTACAGTATGTTGTTTCAGTACATGTATATACTGCACAGTGATTCACTTAGGGTAGATAGCATAGTTTCGTACCTATCAGTTCGCCACTTTTCCTCTTCCTCCCCTCTCCTGTGTCTAGCAACCATTATTCTACTCTTTACTTCTATAAGAGCCACTTTTTTTTTAAATTCCACATATAAGTGGTATTATGCAGTATTTGACTTTTTGTGCCTGACTGACTTCACTTAACTTAATGGTTTCCAGTTTCATCCATATTGCTGCAAATGATAGGGTATAATTTTTTAACAGCTAAGTAGTATTCCATTTTATATATATATATATATATATAATCTCACATTATATATATGTAATCCATTCATTCGTTGATAGACATTTAGGTTGATTCCATCTCTTGGCCTTTGTGAATAGTGCTACTATGTACATGGGAGTCTAGGTGTCTTTTTAATATATTGATTTCATTTCCTTGGTTATGTACTCAGTAGTGAGATAGCTGGATCATAGAGTAAATCTATTTTTAGTTCTCTGAGGAAGCTCCATACTGTTTTTCACAATGGCTGTACCAATTTACACTCCCATTAGCAATGGAAAAGAGTTCCTTTTTCTCTGCATCCTTGCCAGCATTTGTTATTTTTGTCTTGTTAATAATAGCCATTCTAACTGGAATGAGATGATATCTCATTGTGGTTTTAATTTGCATTTTCCTAATTAGCCTCACCAACACTTGTGATCCTTTGTATTTTTGACAGTAGTCATTCAGATGGGTGCGGTACTACCTTACTGTTGTTTGGATTTGCATTCTCCTGATAATTAGTAATGTTGAACATTTTTTTATGTATCTGTTGGCCATTTGTATGTCTTCTCAGGTCTTTTTCCCATTTTTAAACTGGGTTATTTGTTTTTTGTTGTTGGGTTGTTTAAGTTTCTTACATATATATATATATGTATTTTAAATAGATTGATACATAATTTGCATGCAATAAAGTGTATCATTTAATGGTTTTTAGTATATTTACAGTGATGTGTAACTATTATACTAACCCCTTATCAGATGTATAGCTTTCAAATATATTCTTTCATTCTGTAGGTTGTCTCTGCTCTTTTGTTTGTATCCTTTGCTGTGCAGAGCTTTTTAGTTTGACATAATCTCACTTGTTTATTTTTGCTTTTGTTGACTGTGCTTTTGAGGTTTTATCCAAAAAAATCCTTGCTTTGACCAGTGTCACAGAGCTTTTCCCCTATAGTTTTTTCTAGTAGTTTAATAGTTTCAGGTCTTGCATTTAAGTCTTTAATCTATTTTGAATTGACCTTTGTATATGGGGAGAGATAAACATCTAGTTTCCACAGGTGCTGATCGTCAGCTCTGTGCCCCATGAATGTGTATAATCAATAATAGAAAAAAAATCTAGTTTCACTCTTCTGCATGTGGATATCCAGTTTTACCAGCACCATTTATTGAGGTGTCCTTTCTCCATTGTGTGAACTTGGCACCTTTGTAAAAAATCAGTTGGCTGTAGATGTGTGGGTTTATTTCTAGGCTTTCTATTCTGTTTCACTGGTTTATGTGTCCATTTTTTTTATGCCAGTAACATGTTGTCTTGGAGAATAAAATCTTTCCATTTGGAGCAACATGGATGAGAGAAGCCAGGCGCAGAAAGACAGATACTTCATGATCTCACTCATATGTGGAATCTAAAAAATTGTTCTCATAGAAGTAGAGAGTAGAATAATTGCTGCCAGAGGATGGAGAGAACAGGAGGGAGAGGGGCGATGGTGAGAGATTGGTCACCACATGCAAAACCACAGTTAGAGAGGAAAAATACATTTTGGCATTAAATAGCATATTAGGATGACTAGAGTTAACAATATTGTATTGTACATTTCGAAATAGCAAGAAGAGAAGTTTTTGAATGTTATTATCATGAGAAATGATTATTCTTTAACATGACAAATATGCTAATTGTCCTGATTGGATCCTTACACAATGTATACAAGTACCAAAATATCATAAATATGTATAAATACCATGAACATATATAATTATTATGTGTCAATTATAAATTTTAAAATAACACTTTATATCAGAAAGTTGTCCTAAAAATTACTCCAGATTATTTAAGCATTCAATATTATCATTATGCCTGGTAAATATTTAAAACCACAACAAATTCTCCTGCTAATAACAAGTCCTGGTGCCTTCTTAATAGGGTTTAAGTTTTGGAGCCAGACTACCTGGGTTTAAGTCTTTCTCCACCATTTCTCATTACCTTAGAAATAGCATTTTACCAGTCTTCTTCAGTAACCATCTGTAAAACTGTGATATTAATAATGGCACATCACTTATGATGTTGGTCTAGGAATTAAATATATCAACTAAGTGCTCAGCACTTCATCTGCCATTTAGAAAGTGTATAGATTTTTTTCCTTACAACTTTTCTGCCCAGGACCATATGTTCAGGTAATGAAAAACAATTTAGAGTTTGCCTTATCAAAAATACTTGTTAGCAAAAGTAAATACCAATTTGCAACTAAGTCAGTATTCTTAAGAGCGTATAAAAATGACATTTGGATAATTATTTTCTTAATGTTTGTCTATAGCTTTCCTGTATTATCTTGAAAGAGGAAAAGCATCACTTTATTTCTTTGTTTTTGCTTCGTGAACACTGACTTTTAGAATAAAGAAAAATAATTTGGTACTGATTGGAGATTTTCTAGCAATTTATTTCACTGATGCAGCATGCGTATTTGATAATAAGAACATATTTATTTCCTGTTTGCAAAATTTACAGTGAAATTCTAGAAGTAGTGTACATCACACATCTCAACATTGTGAATGGCTTAAGCTACACATCAAAGCATGTTTGATTTTTATATGTGTACATGTATGTATATATATTCATTTACTTAATCACTAGAGGAAAATATAACACATAAACCCTTTCCATAGTGTCAATGACTGTGTTACTAGACCTTATCAAGGCCATGAGTTTCACATTCATTCTAGTAACTATGTTTTTCTCTCAGATTCAGAGTAAAGGCAAGATAATATTCATTCAATTACACGGGTTTCAGTATGCTAATAACTTTTGATCTCAGCTAGGTTGCTGGAGCTAAAACAAAAAGAAAAAAAAGAATTCAAGGCATTGACTTACTTTCCAAATTTTCCTACTGGCAAGTGAAGATGGCATCTCATATAATGTACCTTGAAATAGTCTTAAATATTTTAAACAAAAAAAATTATTGTCTATTGATTTACATAGATTACTCTAAACATACATATATATAAGAATAATAGTAATAATTTCCCAGTACTTATAATTCTTTATTGATTTAGTCCACAAAATTTTATTGACTAATATGTTGACTGCTCTGCTAGCTAAATACCATGAAATATGAGATTTAATAATAATAATGAAATAATAACATAGGTTTTATAAGTAAAGGGCCAATTTAGTAATAAATTTTTTTCTTACTTTTTTGTTTCTTTATTTTTATTTATTTATTTATTTATTTATTTTTCTTTTTGTCTTTTTTCGTGACCGGTAACAGGATCGCAACCCTCGGTGTCGCGCCCGTACTGCGACCGGCAACAGGATCGCAACCCTCGGTGTCGCGCCCGCGGTGTGGTGCACTCGGTAGAGTGCAGCGCTTGGGAGCGCGGTGGCGCTCCCGCCAAGTGTTCGGATCCCATATAGAGACCGGTCTGCTCACTGGTTGAGCGTGGTGCAGGCACGACACCGAGGGTTGCGATCCCCGTTACCGGTCACAAAAAAAGACAAAAAGGAAAAAAAAAAATTTTGAATGATGATATCACTTTTCAAAAATTCCTAACTAGTCCATTGGAAGTACTCAAACATATTAAAAGGCTAATAGCAACTGTATATTTGCCTTTATTTTGTACACATATACTTAGGTTAGAAATGTATTAATTCAGTGTGTTGCTTCTCTTAGCTAGTCCACCTTCCCACTAAGTTCAGCTCAAATACTAGTATCTGTGCACCAAATGCTTCATCATTTGTATTTGGAGATATATGTTGTTGTCACTTCTGCATTATAAATGGTATATCTTATGCCAAATCTACCAATGCATAATATTACAAATGTGAGTCAAAGCTGTTAGCCAAGAGTTACTTTCAATTCTTTTGGCCATATTGCTATTATCTGCCCATAATATTATTGTAATTTCAGTTAACAATGTAAGGATGTTGTTTCCAAAAAGATTCTGCTCATAACTGTGACTTTGTAGTACTAACTAAAATAATTATTTTTTTGGAAAATTTTTTAATATTTCAGTTTTTAATTATTACACATTTCAAGCAGAGAAAAGGGCAGAAAATAATTTTGCATATAGCAAATTATAATTAAACATTTTATAATTTAAACATTACATTTAGCTAATTTTTTTCTCCTTTTAAAAATAAAACCTTTTAGACACAGGCCAAAGTTCACGTACTGTTTCTTTTCTCTTTCTCATTACCCAGAACTAATCAAATTTCTGAAATTGGTATCATTTTCATATTTCTTACTATTCTTTTATTGTGTATATTTTAATATGTGAAATACAGAGCACATACAGCATTGCTTTGCTTTGCTCTTGAAATATTATATAATAATGGACTCAAGAAGCTGTCTTAAATACTATTTTATATGTCAGTGTAGAAGAATTGAAATTGGCCAGTATTATTTCATCTATATATTGTCCTTTTTGGTTTTAGTATAAAGTAAAATGACACTAAAAGTAACGTGGAGTTCAAGTTCTGGATAAGATACATAAGCACACAGTATCTTTGTGTCCTAATGAATGCTGAGGACTCTAAAAAGTAAATAGAGCAGGTAGAATAGAGGAAAAGACAAGAAATGAAAATGCCATCAAAGCTTCAGTGAATTTATCAATCTCAGAAGAGGAAACACTAATTTTTTAAGTATGATGCTGGATGAGATTGGGAGCAAGGCAAGGTTGTCTGCTCTCAGCACTCTTATTCAGCATAGTTTCATATAATGGAATAGGTGACAATAAATAAATGAATAAAGGAGAAGATATGTAGATTGGAAAGTAAGAAATAAAACTGTCTTTATTTGCATATGATGTGATTTTCTATTGAGAAAAATCCCAAGGTATCTGAAAAATGAAGAAAAACAACAAAAAAGTCAGAACTCCAAGAACTAATAAGTTCAGTATGGTCACAGGATACAAAATGAATACACAGAAATCTATTGTATTTCTGCATACTAACAATGAACATGTTAACACCAGAACTTAAATGATACAATGGTACTTACAGTTGTTCTGGGTGTAAATCTAACAAAACATGTAAAAGATTTGTATGCTTAAAGCTACAAGATCTTAATGAAAAATAAAAACAAAAGATGAATAAATCATTCAATGTTTAAATAAAAAATATAGTGTTCATGGATTGGAAAACTCAACAAAGTGAAGATATACGTTCCATCCAGATTTACATACAGATTTAAAGCAATTCCTATCAGAATCCCTGGAAGGTTCTTCATTGTAATAGATATGATTATCCTAATTTTTTTATGAAAAGATAAAGCAAATAGCATACCAAAACAATTCTAAAAAGAAGAATAAAATAGTAGGGATCAAAGTATCTGGAATTAAGTTTTACTATATAATTACAGTTAGTAGGCATTGGCAGAAGAATAAACACTCTGATTAATAGAACAGAATAGAAAACCCAGAAATAAACCTTCACAGCTATGCCTAACTGAATTTTGACAAAAGAGCAAAATCAATTTATTGAAGTGTTAAACTAAATTTGGCCTAAAGCTGTCTTCGTACTTAGAATCACTGTGTAGCAAACTGCAATCTAACTTAGTGTTTAAACAATGTGCAACCTAATCTAACAGCATATTCCTGTAACAAGTAGCTCAGTCTCAGCCAATCACAACAGATGAGCTTCAGACAATCACAGACTCACATGAGCCAAAGCTTCATAACACTGTTTTCAAATAAGGCTAATGTCAAGCTGTAACCACACAAGCTGTTTCTGTACATCACCTTTTTGTTGCTGTTTTTCTATAAATACTGCCTGCCCACATTGTTGGGTGGAGCTCTCTGAATGTCTACTGGTTCAGGGAGCTGCCAGACATATGAATTGTTCTCTGCTCAAATAAGTTCTGCCTAATTTAATTTGCCTAAAGTTTGTTTTTTAACAGAAGGAAGGATAGACTATTACAATTTTTGCTGGAGTAATAAGACTCAAATAGGCAAAATCAATCAATCAATCAATCCATCAATCTTGAAAATATTTTCAAGGAAAAAATGAGAAAATCTTCAGAACCTAGGCTAAGCTAAGAGTTCTTAGACTTAACACCAAAATATAGTCCATAAAAGAAGAAAAAATTGTGAGTTTGACTTAAAATTTAAAAACATTTTCTCTGTGAAGGATTCAGTTAAAAGGACAAAAAATCCTCTTTACTAGGAAAAAAAACCTTTGGAAATCACATATCTGACACAGACTAGTACCCAAAACACATAAAATCTCTCAATCTTATTACAAAAACAGACAAAAGGCATGAACACATATTTCACTTAATAGCATATTAATGTGAAAAATAAGTGTATGAAAAGCTGTTAAATAACATAGGTCATTAAGGAAATACAAATTAAACTGTAAGATATTATAAATACACACCTATTATAATATCTGAAATCAAAAGTAGTGGCAGTAACAAAAGTTGGCAAGGACATGGAGAAACTGGATTACTAATACATTGCTGGAAGGACTAAAAAATGTTCAACCATTTTATATACTGTAAAACAGACTGGCAATTTCTTAAAAACCTAAACAAGCAATTACCATTTGACTTAGCAATTGCACTCTTGGGCATCTTTACCAGATAAATGAAAACTTATGTTCACGCTAGAACCTGGTAATGGATGTTCATAGCAGCTTTATTTGTAATTTGCAACAGCAGAAAACAACCCAGATATTATTTATGAGTGAATTGTTAAACAGATTGTGGTATATACGTATCAGGGAATACTACTCAGTAATACAAATGAATAATTATTAACACAAACACAAGCAACAACTTAGATGAATCTCCAGAGTACCATGCTGAATGAAAAAGAAAACCTAATTTCCAAAAGTCAGATGCTTTTAATTTCTTTTAGAATTATATTCTAATATATTCAATATTATCACAATGATAAAATTATAAAGATACAGAAAAGATTAGTGGTTGTCAGGGATTAATAACAAAGGCCCAAGTTGGCTAGGAAGTGGGTTAGTAATTGATTGAGTTTGGGTATGTTGCCCCCCAAAGCTCATGTCAAAATCGGATCATGGGTGGGGGTAGTGAGTTCACATTCTGTCAGTTCCCATGAGTTCTGTTTGTTTAAAAGGACCCTGACACCTCCTCTCTCTCTTTCTCTTGCTTCCTCTTACCATGTGATCTTGCTCAGAATAGTGATCCAAATAAACCTCTTTTCTTTATAAACCACCCGGTTTCAGGTATTCTGTTATAGCAATACAAAAACAGACTAATACAGTTAGAAAAGGGCAACACAAGGAATTCTTATGTCAGATTTTTTCTGGATCTTGCCTATAACAATGCCAACATATTGGTTGTAATATTGGACTATGGTTTGGCAAGATATTACAATTAAGGTGTTGGGTAAAGGATACACAAGATGTCTATTACTTTTAACAATTTCATGTGAATATACAAATATCTCAAATAAAAAAGTAATTAAAAATAAGTTTTATCACTATATTCAAAGAGATAAACACCTAAGATTTAGACTTTCAGTAGAGAAATGGAAACTAAAAATAAAAGATTTGAAAAATATAGAAACTTTAGAACTGAAAAAAGGCCATAAATAATGTTAACAAGTAAGTTGATATATTTAATAACATGTCGGAGAGAGATGAGGAGAGAACTAGTTAAAATATGGGTAAGTTAGCCAAAGTGAAACACAGAGAAATGACAGGTAGAAAATACAGAGGAGAGTATAAGATAAAAAAGAAGGAAGAATGAGAAATTCTTGCATATATTTAATTGAAATACTAAAGGAAGATGTGAGCAATAATGTGGCAAAGGTAATATTGGAAATGATGATGAATGAGAAATTTCCAAATCTGATAAAATATATCAATTTATATAATAGAGGCTCTATAAATTGAAAGATGGAAGAATAAAAAGTAATCCACATTATAGGAGACAGTGGTAAAGTAAAAGATGAAGAGAAAATTTCATAAAACAACCAAAGGGAAAAGAAAGCTCCCATTCAAAGGAGTAACAATTACAACAATAAATTTGTTTCTCAACAGAAGTAGTAGAGTTCATATAACTATAAAAAATACAAAAACTATCAATATTAAGAAAATATGTCCCTACTAAAAATGACATTAAAATAGTTATCTTCAGCCTTATAAAAATGGAGGAATTGTTAGTAGCATATCTGCACCAAATAAATTCTAATGAGTATTTGTCAGACAGAATAAAAATAATACAAGCTGAAGGATCACAGATACAGGAAGCGTTTGAAAGGAAGGACAATTTGAAGTATGTAAGTGAATCCTTAAATTAGTTTAAACCTAGAACATAATAATTGTATATAACAATATAGTAATATGTATATAATTATTATTTTGATTTACACACACGTAAGAGTACTTCAAAAAGTTCACCAAAAAAAAAAATACAATTAAAAATAATACAAATATTTTCATAAACTTTTTGAAGTATCTTCTTTTATATGAGGTTGAAATTAGTTCCAACAAAATTCGTACATTAAAGTGCTAATCTCCAGTACCTCAGAATCCTCAAAATGTGACTTTATTTCCAAATTTCCATTGCAGTTGTAATAACTGAAGATGAGGTCATACTGGAATAGGGTAGACACCCTAATCCAATATGAGTGGTGTCCTTATAAATAAAATACCATGTGCAGTTGAAGGCAGAAATTGGGGTGATATAGTTGAGACCACATAATATCAAAGATTGCCCTACACCACTAGAAACTAAGAGAGAGGCATAGAACAGATGATCCCTCACAAGGAACTTAACCCTGCCAATACTTGAGCACAGACTTCTAGCCTCCCAAACTTTGGGACAATAAATTTTGTTGTTTAAACTAGTCAGTTTGTATACTGTGTTACTGCATATATATTGTATAGTCCATTTTCTGTTGCTTATAACAGAATACCTGATAACTGGTAATGTATAAAGAAATAAAATTTATTTCTTATGGTTTGGAGGCTGAGAAGCACAAGGTCCAGGGGATACATTTGTGAGGGCTTTCTTCTTCGAGGGAACTTTCTACAGAGTCCCTTGTCAACACAGGGTATCAAGTGGTGAGAATGGCATGAGCAAGACAGCTAACCAGTTTCCTTGCTCTCCTTATACAGCCTTCAGAATCAAGCACATGACAACCCATTATCCATTCATGAAGGCATAGTCCTCACAATCCAAACATCTCTTAATACTCCACCTTTCAACACTGCTATAGTCTGATTTCCCACCCTTTCAACACTGTTACAATAGAGATCAAGTTTCAATTAATTTGGGGAGAACATTCACTCCACAGCATGTGTAAATAACTATGAATGAGTCAAAGTTAATATATACTAAAGACCTTGCACTGTTTAAGAAGTAAACAGTAACATAATGTAATTTTATGCAGTGATGATTAAGGTTATATCTTTCAATTAATAAAAACATAGTAAATGGGCCGGCCCGGTGGCGCACTCGGTAGAGTGTGGCGCTTGGGAGCGCGGCAGCGCTCCTGCCGAGGGTTTGGATCCCATGTAGAGACCAGTCCGCTCACTGGTTGAGCGTGGTGCGGGCGCGACACTGAGGGTTGCGATCCCGTTACTGGTCACGAAAAAAGACAAAAAGGAAAACAAACAAACAAACAAACAAACAAAAACATAGTAAATAGTGTTTAACAACCAAGCATATAATGAGAGTGAAGGTTATTAAAAATTAAGAATTCAAGGATGAGAGGGAAAAAGAACAAAGAGTAAAGAAAATAGAGAGCAATTGTAAGATGATGAATTTTAATACAAATATATCAGATTTTCTCAAATATAAACTTATTAAAGATGACATTTAATAGAAATCTGTAGTCAGGTCAGATTTTAAAGAGGGAAAAAAGAAAACCCAAAACTAGCTCTGTGTTGTTTGTATAAGCCAAAACATTCAAAAAGTTTGAAATAAAAAGGTGGACAAAGATGCCCTGACAACCGTAACCAAATAAGAGCTGGTGTAGCAATAGTAATATCAAACGAGGTAGTTTTTTTTTTTTTTTTTTTTTTTTTTTTTTTTTTTTTTTTTTTCT
>NW_007728217.1:170765-177243 GCF_000696425.1 Galeopterus variegatus
TTTTTTTTTTTTTTTTTTTTTTTTTTTTGTCTTTTGTCTTTTTCCGTGTCCGGCAACGGATCGCAACCCTCAGTGTTGCCCCCGTACCGGACCAGGGACTGGCAATGGGATCGCAAGCCTCGGTGTTGCTCCCGCGCCTCGCTCAGCCAGTGAGCGGGAGCCGGTCTGTATGTGGGATCCGAACCCTCGGACGGGAGTGCCGCCGCGCTTCCCAAGCGGCGCACTTATCCAGTGCGCCACCGGGCCGGCCCCAAACGAGGTAGTTTTTAAGGCCGAAAACATTACTAGCAGTATACAGAATCACCTTATTAAGATAAAATGTACTTCAATTACTCAAAATGATAAAAAATTCTAAATGTCAATATACACAATAGAATAATAAAATACCACCCACAAAAATACATATATACAAGGAGAAATAGGCAAGTTCAAAAATGTGGTGCAAGATTTTATGAAAACTTGTAGAAAATGATACAAAATTCTGGAAAGCATAAGTGAAAAAATGAAAAAATGGAAAGAAAACTGGAAACTTTGAGCAAATAGACATTCTACTCTGAAGTACAGAATGCATGCTAGGCCATAAAGGAAACCTCAACAAACAACAAAAGATTGAAATCATAGAAATTATCTTATCTGACTACAGTGATATTAAGACGAACATGAATAATAAAATGATGACTAGCATGTGTTACATCTTAAAATTGACATATATGCTTCCATAAAAATCATATTTCAAAGAAAAAATCACAATGAACATTAAGATTTATTTAACTTAAAGACAGTAACTGCCATGCAGCAAAACTTTGGAAGGTAGCTAAATATCTGTAAAAGGCCATGTATAACCATGAATACATATTCTATACAAGACCCAATTCTGAACATTAATGAGCTAAACATTAATCTTCACAAGATGGCAAAAGAAATAAACAATAAATGCAAAGGAGTAGAAATAAGGAAATAAAAGCAGTGTGTAATTGAATAAATCAGCAAAGCCAACATTTATTCTTTCAAAGAAAACCTGCTTAGTAGATTAAAGGCCTGTGAGACAGCAATTTTAAAAAAGGCACAAATGTAAGGAGTCATATTAATACAGTGACATCACTCTACAGTCTTCATATATGAAAAATATAACATGAAGATAAATTCAACAAATTTATCACAGCAAATTTGAAATTTTACATCAAATGGAAAAACTTAGAAGAAATATAAAAACATTTTTACATCGTCAGCTCACTAAATTTGACATTATGTTTTTAATCCAGATTCCAATTCTCCTGTCCACACCCCTGCCCATGTCTGCTGTGATGTCAGTTCACGTGCTCACTGCTCATGCACCTCACACTTGCACAGCGTACATCTGTTGCTTCCACTCATCCTCTTGATCTTGCTTATGACTTCAGTCACATCTATGGTGGAAAATTCCATGTGGGATTTGACTGAATTTGAGTTGACAACATCTCACCTCAACTGCTCTTTGTTTTTCCCCTGGGATTTCTCTACCAGCACGTATAGCTCTCAGAGTTGTTTAGGCTGCACACAGATGAAATTCAGAAGTGTGAGGGTATAATACCTCAGGGAAAACCCTCAAGGATTTTGGAGGTTAGGGGACTGAACAGATAGACTAATACTCCTGACCATCTTCTATCTTGTTTTAGGTAGAGAATATTCACAGGCATTTGGATGCTTCTCAGGAGTTCCCAGTAGAATCTGACCACTGTTGCCCAGAACAGTAACATTCAACTTGACTTTTCCTCCTCTCCTGCATCTCTAAATAAACTACATCTATATAAGTTCTTAACACAGGTTTTACACTTATAGAAACCTAAGATGAGACAATACTAATACAAATATGGAGCTCCTTTTTTTTTTAATCTAAATTTAATTTTTTTATTATTAGCATATTCATTATTACAAATTGTAATTTTTCTTTATGCCCTCTACCCAACCTATCATTCCCCAAATCCCCCCCATCTCTAGTATCCTTAGGTTTCTTCTCTCCTTCTGAAAGTTCAATGTATTGTTATGGCCTTCCTTCCTTCCTTTTTTCCTTCCTCTTGCTTTCATAGCACCCAGTTATGAGTGAGATCATGCAGTATTTCTCTTTCTTTATTTCGCTTATTTCACTTAACATAATTTTCTCCAGACTCATCCATGTTGCTGTGAATGACAATATTTCATTCTTTCTTATGGCTGAGTAGTATTCCATTGTGTAAGTGTGCCACATATTCCTTATCCAGTCAACTGTCGATGGACATTTAGGTTGGTTCCATGTTTTGGCTATTGTAACTAGAGCTGCAATAAATATGGGAGTGCAGGTATCCCTTCAACATGATGATTTCCATTCCTTTGGATATATACCCAGTAGTGGGACTGCTGACTCATATGATAAAATATGATACAAAACATCAATGAATAAAATAGTTGTTTATTTTGAGATGGTAAATAAAATAGGCACCATTAGCTAGGCTACCAAAAAGCAAAAAAAAAAAAAAAAAAAAAAAAAAAAGGGACAAAATTCAACATCCCTTCATGATAAAGACTCTCAGCAAATTAGATATAGAGGGAAATTATCTCAACACAATAAAAACTGTCTATGACGAGCCCACTGTCCGAATCATCATGAATGGGGAAAAACTGAAAGTTCATCCCTTAAGAACATGAACAAGACAAGGATGACCACTCTCACCACTCCTATTTAACATAGTACTTGAAGTACTAACCAGAGCAGTCAAGCAAGAGAAAGAAATAACGAGTATCCAGACTGGAAAGGAAGAAGTCAAACTATCTCGGTTTGCAGATGACATGATCTTATAGAGAGATCTTATGTATAGGTCTGAAGATTCTACCAAAAATCTCTTAGAGCTGATTAACAATTTCAGTTATATTGCCAGATACAAAATCAACAGTGTTTTTATACTCTAGTAATGAACTAGCAGAAAAAGAAATCAAGAAAGCAAGTCCATTTATAATAGTTGCCAAAAAAATGAAATATCTAGGAATCAGTTTAACCAAGGAAGTGAAATATCTCTACAATGAGAACTACAAAGGACTACTGAAAGAAATTGAAGAGGACAGAAAAAGATGGAAAGATATACCATGCGCTTGGATGGGAATAGTTAATATCACAAAAGCGTCCATTCTACCGAAAGCAATCTACAGATTAAATGCAATCCCAATCAAAACATCAATAACATTCTTCACAGAGAAAAAAAAGCAATCCTAACATTGATATGGAAAAACAAAAGACCCTGAATAGCCAAAGCAATCTTGAGCAAAAAAACAATAAAGCTGGAGGCATAATGCTACCTGACTTCAAATTATATTACAAAGCTATTGTAACCAAAACAGCATGGTACTGGCATAAAACAAACACTCACATCAGTGGAACAAAATGGAAAACCCAGGAATCAACCCACGTACTTACAGCCAACTGATCTTTGACAAAGGCATCAAGAATGTACATTGGGGAAATACTGCCTCTTCAATAAATGTTACTGGAAAAAATTGGACATCCATATGCAGAAGAATGAAACTGGACCTGTAACTCTCATCAATATCAAAATCAACTCAAAATGGATTAAAGACTTAAATATCAGACCTGAAACCATAAAATTACTAAAGGAAAACATAGGGAAACACTCCAGGAAGTAGGACTGGGCAAAGACTTTATGAATAAGACTCTAAAAGCATAAGCAACTAAAGAAAAAATAAATACATGGGATTATATCATACTAAAAAGCTTCTGCACAGCAAAGGAGACAGTCAACAGAGTGGAAAGACAACCTGGGGAATGGAAGAAAATATTTGCAAACTATCATCTGACAAAGATTTAATATCAAGAATATATAAA
This sequence comes from Galeopterus variegatus, assembly GCF_000696425.1. Lineage (NCBI taxonomy): Eukaryota > Metazoa > Chordata > Mammalia > Dermoptera > Cynocephalidae > Galeopterus > Galeopterus variegatus. The sequence goes on from NW_007728217.1 coordinate 174,616, forward strand.
AAACTCAAACAACTATACAGTAAGAAAACAAACAAATAATCAAATTAAAAAATGGACAAAGGAGATAAATAGACATTTTTCAAAGGAAAACATACAAATGACCAACAGGTACATGAATAAAATGCTCAGCATCACCAATCATCACAGAAATGCAAATCAAAACCACTTTGAGATATCATCTCACTCCAGTTGGATTGACCATTGTTAAAAATGTCCAAGATTAGCAAATGCTGGCGAGGTTGCAGGGAAAGGGGAACTCTTCTACACTGTTGGTGGAACTGTAAATTAGCACGGCCATTATGGAAAACAGTATGAAGGTTCCTCAAACAATACAGATGCTTTGAGGAAATGTTTCAAAATATACAGCAGATGCTCACCTGTAGGAAGTGCTGGTTTAACATAGAACCTCTGTATACACAAATGAAAACATCTAACAATGCCACAATGCCAACTTTTTTGTTTTTCTATCATCCTTTGAAATTGAACTGTATATAAAGCTACCTCACTTTTTTTAGGGCAAAAAACTCGGACAAGATAGCAAACGTGATTATAATTAAATATGTATACCAAAAGGAATATTGTGGCTGTGTGTATGTGGATAACACAATGTGATTTACAAATATTTAAGATTAGAATACCAAAGATATTAGTAATGTGTCCAACTAACCTGATAATCCAAAATTTTTGAAAAGGGGACAGGCCTGTCATTAATTTGACAACAAGAAGCCATTGTGTGGAATATTGTGTACTCTTTTTCCCTAACCTTCACTACAACACTCCTAAATAGATACTATCATTTTCCAGATGCTATGATGGCATCAAAAACATTAAGTAGTTTTCTTAGCAAGTGGCATATCAATTAGTTTGTCATTGTTTTGTCTGTCTTGAAATCTATATTCTTTCAGCTATGCTTGACCTTACTAAATAAACTGCTTTATCTATATTTCAGCCTTTTCTTACACTCCTAGTGGTCTAGGTCTCTTCTAGGACTAAGTGCCATCCAATGGGAGAGTTTCCCTCCATTTATTTAGGGACTTTTTTTTTTTTTTCATAAAAGGGTAAGGGGATCTTAACCCTTGACTTGGTGTTGTCAGTATCATGCTCTCCCACATGAGCTAACCGGCCATCCCAATATAGGGATCCAAACCTATGGCCTTGGTGTTATCAGCACCACACTCTCCCAAGGGAGCCATGGGCTGGCCCAATTTAGGGATTTTTTTTTAGGTGTGATACTTTCTCCTGTAAGCAATAACTCAAGTTGTGAACATCTGTGTCGGGTCCGCCGCCGGCCGACCCGAACAGCCCTTAACCTCGTTCCTTTTGGTGGGCGAGCAAACGGCCCGGGATTCCTCTTTCCCTCCTGTCCCCTTTGAAAGGACATGGGGGAAGAGAGCCATGAAGAGAGGTGAGCACACCCGCCGGCCCCCAAAACAGCCCGGTTAAAGGACACTCAGACGTGGCGGGGGTTCTGTCAAGGCAGTTCCGTTTATTACCACACAAGCACTTGCTTTTAAAGGCAAATAGAGAGGGGAGGTTTTTTACATAATCCAATCAGATTAAAGGTCAAGAGCATACATCCTGTCTCAATACCTAGCTATTGCAACCTCGAGCATGGAAGCGCATATTTGGCCAATAATGGCTAAGGCAAGGTTCCCGCAGATACCCCCACCCTACTTCCTCCTGGCGCCGTCTTAGGCTGCCACATTAATATGCCCTTGTGGGCCCCTAATGGCGCTGCTTGTAATGTCATTTAAGGTAGCATTAGTTTTTAAGGCCTGACATATTCCCCCTTTTTGTTTTAATAAGGCAGCTGGAGGCGGCTAACCTTCCCAGCCTCGCCTCCATTCCCTCTGGTGGCTGTGCCTGTCTTAGGTTGTTTCCCTCTGGAAATCTTCCCCGTCATTGACTACCCAGCCAAGCGGGGGTGGGGCGGAGCCTTAGAGATTGGTGTTGATTTCTTGAAGGGCCATATTGACCCAAGGGCTGTCAAGGCTTTCATTATGGACCACCTCCTCTACCACCTGGGTGAGCATTACGAGAGAAGTGGTGTTGCACCTTATAAGGGACACAACCTGGCAAATGGCGTAAGGCCTCAAGATGAGGGGGCCCTCCAGGGAGGACAGCAGGGTGGTGAGCCACGGGTAACCTGAAAGCCAGCTTTGGAACCAATTACTATTGGCTTCTCGCTCTTTTTTTGCACTTTCCTAATCCTTCTCTAAGCTTAGCTAGGGAATCCTTGACCACTCCAGAGTGGTCAGCATAGAAGCAGCACTCTTCTTTGAGGGCAGCACATAATCCTCCTTGCTGTAAGAAAAACAGGTCTAGTCCACGTCGATTCTGAAAAACAACTTCAAAAAGTGATAGCAATTTTTTAAAAATGTGATACAGACACCACCAAGCAGCTTGTATGACCTCCCAGGTATGGTTGGCTAGCTTGGGGACCTTTCCCGGTGGCAGAGGCCCTTGTCCTTGTTGACCCGAGGAGGGCGGCCACTTGCAGCATCCACAAAGGGTTCTTAATGCAGTCTGAAACATACAAACAATAAACTCCTCAGGGTCCTCAGTAACCTGGGTGTCTGGCAAGAACTTAAGATTTTTGGCTGGGACCCATATAGGGGTTGACTCACT
>NW_007728217.1:177349-266753 GCF_000696425.1 Galeopterus variegatus
TGGGGGAAGACACAACCAAACCCTGACCCATAGTTAGCAGCAGGTCAGGGCCCCTCCATTGACCTGTTAAGGGGTCTTTCCACCGCACTTGGACTTCCGGGTGTGGTGGTTGAGCTGACCAGTGTTTCTGTAAGGCAGACAGGGGTTCATTTTTGGAAAAATTTAGGATGTTTAAAGTTAGGAGTGCCTGTCCCAGCTGCTGATGAGGGCTGGTGACTCCCCCTTTTTGTTTTAAATAATTGATTTTTTAGGCATTGGTGATGCTGTTCAACAATGGCTTGTCCTTGGGGGTTATAGGGAATTCCTGTATTATGTTTAATGTTCCATTGTATTAAGAATTCTTGTTAAGGCTTTGCTAGAAAAACAAGGCCCATTATCTGTTTTAATTTGTGCTGGCAGCTCTAAGGTAGCAAAACACTGCAGCAAGTGATTTTTTACATGCTTGGCAGCTTCACCTGCGTGTGCTGTGGCCCAACACGCGTGTGAATAGGGGTCTGTCGGGCCTTAAAAACTAACGCCACCTTAAGTGACATTACAAGCGGCACCATTATGGGCCCACAAGGGCATATTAATGTGGCAGTCTAAGACGGCGCCAAGAGGAATTAGGGTGGGGGTGTCTGCGGGAACCTTGCCTTAGCCAGTATTGGCCAAATACATGCTTCCGTGCTTGAGGTTGCAATAGCTAGGCATTGAGACAGGATGCACGCCCTTGACCTTTAATCTGATTGGATTATGTAAAATAACCTCCCCTCCCTATTTGCCTTTAAAAGCAAGTGCTTGTGTGGTAATAAACAGAACTGCCTTGACAGAACCCCCGTCGGGTCTGAGTGTCCTTTAACGGAGCTGGTTTGGGGCCGGCAGTTGTGCTCACCTCCCTTCACGGCTCTCTTCCCCCATCTCCTCCTAAAGGGGACCAGAGGGTAAGAGGAATCCCGGGCCATTCGCTCGCCCACCGAAGGAATGAGGCTAGGGCTGTTCGGGTCAGCCGGTGGCGGACCCGGCAGGTGCCAATGGACACAAAAACATATTTGAGTTTCCCAAAAGGAGGGAAGTGAGTTACATCAATTTGCCACAGCACATTAGGCTTGAGTCTCCTAGGATTGACCCCTGGCGGTTGTAAGGAGGGTACTTTCAGATAAGGAAGGCATGACTTGCATGTGTGTACAATCCTTTTTAGCTGTGAAATAGGTATATTTGGAAACCTGGTATGTAGACCTCACCAGTTTACGTGAGTTAAAGTGTGCAGTTGGCTGGCACTAACTATTGTATATATTTTAGGGCACTGAGAGGCAAGAGTGTCTGCCTGGGCATTTCCAGTGGCTAGAAATCCTGGCATTCCTTGATGACCCCAAAGGTGTTGAACAAAAATAGGGTTATTGCAGCCTTGTAACATACTCCTTACTTGTATCATAAGGGAGGAGACGGGATTACAATCTAAGCGAATGTGGGCTCCCAGAAGCCCAGGGAGAAGATTGGCCGCATATAAGCTCTCTGTAAAAAGGTTAATGGGGTCTGGCACCTTTTGCAGGGCAAGGAGTATAGCGAGCAGCTCTTTGCATCGTGCCGACCCATCACAGGGGTGAAAATGAGTAGCAGGGGCCACCTGTGATGTGGTGCGTGGGGTTTTTTTGCCTTTAGCCTTGGGACATTGGCTTTTAAAATGACCTTGTCTTCCGCAACCAAAACATTGTCCCTTGAAGGGTGGGGAATTATTGTTTCCTGAGGGGATCAGGGTGTTAAACGCCTTGAAGGCTTTGGTTAAGTTTTGTGTCTGATCCTGCAAGGCTGAGGATAAATTCCTGGCCTCGGCAACAGCTTTTTTTTTTTTTTTTCTTTTACAACGTTGACCGGATAGGCCTGAGGGGCCGCTTCCCCTCACGGGCTGCGGATGGCTGGGGGTTCACATCAAGCCATAACAGGGAAAACCTGCGGCTCTGCCAGGGATGTTTTTAAAGGTGGACTAGCCTCCTCCACTTCTTCAGGTGCTGCTTTCTCTCCTTTGGCTAAACTTTGCTCAGGGCCTTGCATTGGCAGCTTTGTGTCCTTTTTTCTCTCCTCATTGAACTGCACCCAATCTCTTTCTGCCCCTTCCTGATGCTCAGGATGGAAGCAAAGCTTTAGGGCAGAGATAGTTAGGTAGAACCATAAGGGGGGGTCTAGCCCGTGACTAATCTCATTCTTTCTGGCCAGGGTCTGAACCCGGTCCCAAGTCTCATGCAAGAACAAGTCGGACAAAGGTGCCCAAGGGGCTACCTGCACCACATGATGCCAGGCATTGGTGGCCGTGGAGTCAGATATTTCTAGGCCTCTTCTTTTTAACATGTACTTTAAATCCTTGTAAGCTGTCTCATCACTCTTTCCACACACACCTCCCATGTTGCCCCACGAGGAAGGGACAAAGGGAGCACAGGGCAGAGAAGTGCAGGGACTTCCCCCCGTTATGGTACTCACCCTGACATGCACGCGGATTAGTTCATGGCAACTCCCGCAGTTGCGGGGGCCACTCCGCTGGTTGATCACCCTTCATCAACCTTCTTTCAGGACCGAGCAGCCAGGGTCCTCACTTGCTCGCCTTTCACCCACGAGTTTTAAAAATGCCTCACACGGGGCACCACTCTGTCGGGTCCGCCGCTGGCCAACCCGAACAGCCCTAGCCTTATTCCTTTCGGTAGGTGAGAGAATGGCCCAGGATTCCTCTTTCCCTGTGGTCCCCTTTAGGAGGAGACAGGGGAAGGGAGCCGTGAAGAGAGGTGAGCACAACCACCGGCCCCCCAAACAGCCTGGTTAAAGGACACTCAGACGCGGCTGGGGTTCTGTCGAGGCAGTTCCATTTATTACCACACAAGCACTTGCTTTTAAAGGCAAATAGGGAGGGGAGGTTTTTTACATAATCTTATCAGCTTAAAGGTCAAGAGCATGCATCCTGTCTCAATGCCTAGCTATTGCAACCACACAGTGTTCACGAGTATGGAAGCGCATATTTGGCCAATAATGGCTAAGGCAAGGTTCCCGCAGACACCCCCACCCTACTTCTTCCTGGCGCCGTCTTAGGCTGCCACGTTAATACCCCCTTGTGGGCCCGTAATGGCGCCGCTTGTAATGTCACTTAAGGTGGTGTTAGTTTTTAAGGCCCGACACATCTGTTCTTCTTTTAGATTCTCCATAGCTGTGTGGTAGTCAATAGGTTTGAAGCCCCAATGTTAACAATTTAAACACCACACCTATTGTATCTAGGGAGTCTTTAAATCCTCAAGGATATTTACAGCAAACACCCACTTTTTCTTTACATGAAATGGTCTTTTAATGGGTTCATTCTCTACCCATCATCCCGGTCCACTGAGAGCAGACCATAATAAAGATATAATTATGAGAGCACGTCCAAAATGTTTTTGTTAATAAATAATTGAACAGAAAAACTGAAATTAACCTTAATAAAGAAAAATGGAAGTCAGCCAGAATATTAACAAATAGATTTTAAAAACAATTAGAAACGGAATTTTTTTGTTTGTTTGTTTTTAAACAAGACTCTATGTAAGATCCTCAAGAGAAATAAACAATCATTAGACTTCCCGAAAACTCTAAAAGTGGCAGGTCACTCTGATCCCAATGGGAAATGACCTAATGATTACTTATATGCAATCTTCTTATTTGTATCTAAGCATAGTACTGTGTTTAAAATGTAAGTAGTAAGAAACTATGACTTAGTTCATTTAAGTGACTAACACAGATTTCTAAAACAACATCTGCTTGACATTTGAATATAGGTTATGACTAGCAGTTCAATACTTCTTACAGAAAAAAAATTATTCTGAAACTTTTTAAAGATGGTAAGGAAGCCTTCATTCAAGAAGGGACTACTACAGTGAGGTTTTGCAGTAAGGGAGAGATTGGGTTCAACTTTAAATACAAGGAAACATGGTGGGAGTCAGTAGATAGAAAATTACTAAGAGGAGACATCAGGAATAAGGGAGAATTCTGGCTGAACAGATCCAACAGGATTCTTGCTGAAGTCAGGCCAAGGTGATCAGGTATCACCTGGGAGATGGTGGGAGATACAATATTTGACAAGATATCAAGGGTAATCAGATATCAAGGGAAGGAGTTCTGGTTAAAATGACTTAGCAGGATTCATGGATAATGCAGACTGACAAGGAAGTTTAAAGGTGGAGGCTTGTTCTAGAAGATGGCTTAGAGGAGCCTGAGTACATTTTGCTTCAGAAAAGAGTCTTTGTCTTACCCTACGGTGTACTTCCTGCTTACCTCTGTTAGCTACAATATTATTATTAGATTTTTGACTTGTAATAACAGATATATCATCTTTTGTTTATGGACTTGCTCAGAAATATAAAATATTAGAGTAGAAAGAGAACTTAAGTTCTCACTAAACACAATTTGTTAATTATATTTGTGAAAATTGTGGTGTAGAAATGTGATAGAGCCACAGTCAGACCATACATTTTTGGCAAAACCAAATCTCTTTGTTTTAGTTTTGTACTCATTTTGTTCTATAATACTGAGATAAAAACCTGCATTATTAATGCTCAAAGTCTTTTTGCCTTTTAGCAAAAGAACATTGAATGTTCTTAAATGAAATTGTTCAATAACTGCCTTCAATGAAATAAAATTGGCTTCATTTATAATGTACTGGTCCTTAAGACTAACTTTGTGTAGTGGACTGAATTATGTCCCCCCAAAACTCATTGAAGCCTGAATTGTGTCCCACAAGTTTTATGTATTAGAAACTTGGACCCCACTGTAACTGTTAAGAGGGTGGGAGATCCTATTATGGCAACTGAAAGACGGAGCCTTGAAGAGGTGATTGGATTGTAGGACCATGCAGTAGTGAATGGATTAAAAATGTTGGTCAGGGGTGTGGTTCTGAGGGCTTTAAAAGGAGAGAGAGACAGAGACAGACAGACTCTCTCTGTCTTCTTTCTCTCTGCTCTGCTGTTTCACAATGTGATACCATGAGTCACTGTCACCACCACCAAGACCCTCACCAGATCTGTTCCCTGGACTTTGGATTTCCTGACCTCTGAAACTGTAAGCAATAAATTTTGTTTTCTATATAAATCACCCAGTTTCAAGTATTTTGTTATAAGGAGCAGAAACAGACTAATATACTTTGGAAGCATATTAATAGTATTTTATATAGTTAGATAGTTCCAATTTTAAGAATTTCTTGATTTGATTTTGGTTGTGTTGTGTGAACCATTTTTTTCCATGAGCTTCTTAGGTATTTGTGATTAATATAAGCCAGTATTTGACAATGTCATACTTCATTTTCATAAAAAGATTCCAGCAACATTAGCCATTTTGAAATAAAATTGTGGAAAATTCTTTTTTAATAACAACCACTGTTGTCTTACATTTTCTACTTATGAAGCATAATGATATAATTGTGACTTTTTCCTAATATAGATTATCTAGGTTTCTGTGGATATAAAATAGTACATATTAAGAATATTAAATTTTATATGATATGCTATACCAAGCTTAGATCTTAACTTTAATTGATTTTAAATAACATGTATACTAAGATTGCCTTAAATTTTACAAAACTAGTTATGTCTGTTAATGATTTACATAAGATATCATATAACAAGTATTCCATGCTTTATGGAGTGTCCCACTGATGATTTTGGCAAAAGATGTCAGTCATCGTTTCAAAGCCAGTATTTGTATTAAAAACTAAGTAATTTATCATGAATTCTACATGAAGTATTATCCCACAACATATTCTACCTTTGAGACTACAAATGTATTAAAAATTGCAATATAAGTTGCAATTCTCTCAGTTTGTGTTTCGTTTGAATTACCAAAGGCAAATCAAAGGCAGTGGGAAAATTGCCTTGATGTATAATTGGTCTCAACACATTCTTAGGGCCAAGAATGATTATTTTAGCTTTTTGCAACTATTTTTTAAACAATTTTTATTGAAACATAATTGATTATACATATTTGTGGAGTACAGAGTTGAATATCAACACCCATGTCCAATATATGATAATTAAATCAGGATAATTAGTATATTCATCATTACAAACATAATCATTATTTGTGACATTTAACCAATTCCTCACTAATCCTCCTCCCCCTCCCCCTTTGCCTACCTCTGGTAACCACATTTCTGCTCTCTGTGAAAATTTAGCTTATTATTGTGATCATTGCTTCTTTTTATCTTTTTTTCTTTCCTATTTATTTATTTGTTTATTTGTTTAGCATCCACTTATAAGTGAGAACATATGGTATTTCTCTTTCTGTGCCTGGCTTATTTCCCTTAACATAATTTTCTCCAAGCTCATCCATACTGCTGAAAATGGGAGTTTATTCTTTTTTTTTTAATGGCTCAGTAGTATTCCATTGTGTATATATACAACATTTTCCTTATCCAGTCATTTGTTAATGGATATTTAGATCGGTTTCATATCTTGGCTATTGCAAATAGAGCTGTGATAAACATGAGAGTGCAGGTATGCCTTTGACATGATGATATCCATTGCTATGGGCATATACCCAGCAGTGGGATTGCTGGAATCTATGGTAGTTCTATCTACAGTTATTTGAAAAAGCCCCATACTATTTTCCATAATGGATGCACTAATTTACAGTCTCACCAACAGTGTATGAGAGTTCTCTTTTCTCTGCAACCTCACCAGCATTTGTTATTCTGTCTTTTTGATAATAGCCAGTCTGATTGGGGTGAGATGATATCTCAATATCTCAATATAGTTTTGATTTACATTTCCCTGTGCCTGTTGTCCATTTGTATGTCTTCCTTTGAGAAATGTCTATTCAGCTCATTAGCTCATTTTTGTAATCGAATTATTTGCTTTTTTACCGTGAAGTTGTTTGACTTCCTTGCATAATCTGGATATTAATCCCTTGTTGGATGTATAGTTTTCAAATACTTTCACCCTTTCTGTACGTTGTTTTTTCAGTTTGCTGATTGTTTCCTTCACTGTGTAGAAGCATTTCAGTTTGATATAATCTCATCTGTTTATTTTTCATTTGTTGCCTGTGCTTTTGGGGAGTTATTCATAAAGCCTTTGCCCAGCCCTACATCCTGAAGTGTTTCCCTTATGTTTTCTTGTAGGAGTTTTACAGTTTCATGTTTTACATTTAAGTCTTTAATGCAGAGTTGAGTTTGGAGCATGGCAAGGGGTATGGGTCTAATTGTATTCTTCTGTATGTGGATATCCAGTTTTTCCAGCACCATTTACTGAAGAGGCTATTCTTTCCCCAGTGTATGTTCCTGGTGCCTTTATCAAAGATCATTTGACTGTAAGTACACGGATAGATTTCTGGATTCTCTATTCTGTTCCTTTGGTCCATGTGTCTGTTTTTATTGCCAGTACTATGCTGTTTGGTTACTATAGATTTGTAGTATAACTTTGAAGTCAGGTAGTGTAATGCCTTAGGCTTTATTTTTTACTCAGGATTGCTTTGGCTATCCAGGGTCTTCTGTTGTTCCATGTGAGTGTTAGGATTGTTTTTCTATTTCTGTGAAGAATGTTATTGATATTTTGATGTGGATTTCATTGAATCTTTGAATTGCTTTGGGTGGTATGGACATTTTCACAACATTAATTATTCCAGTTCATGAGTGTGGAATGTCTTTCTATCTTTTTGTGTCTTTACTTTCAGCAATGGTTTGTAGTTCTAGTTGTAGTGATCTTTCACTTCTTTGGTTAAATAGATTACTAGATATTTTTTTTTTTTAGTAGCTATTGTAAATGAGCTTGCTTTCTTGATTTATTTTTTTCTGTTTGTTCATTATTGAAATACAAAAGGAGCTTCTTGGTAGAGTCTTTAGGTTTTTTCTATATATAAGATCACATCATCTACAAACAGGGACAATTGGATTTTGTCTTTTCCAATTTAGATGACTTTATTTCTTTCTCTTGCCTGATTGCTCTGGCTAGTATTTCCAATATTATGTTAAATAGGAGTGGTGAGACTGGGTATCCTTGTTTTAGTCTTGTTCTTAAAGGAAAACGTACAGCTTTTCTCCATTCAGGATGATATTGGCAGGAGGTTTGTTATATATGGCTTCTATTGTGTTGAGATACTTTCCTTCTATAACTAATTTGTTGAGAATCTTTACCATGAAGGAATGTGGAATTTTGTCAAATGCCTTTTTCTGCATCTGTTGAGATAATCATATGGTTTTTGTCCCTCATTTTGTTGTTGTGGTTTATTACCTTTATTGATTTGTATATGTTGAACCATCCTTGTATCTCTGGGATGACTCTCATGTGATCATGATGTATAACCTTTTTGATGTGCTGATGTATTCTATTTGCTAATATTTTGTTAGGGATTTTTTGCATCTATGTTCATAAAGGATATTGGCCAGCAGTTTTCTTTTTCTGTTGTATCTATTTTTTATTTTGGTATCATGGTGTTGCTGGCACCATAAAATGAGTTTGAGAGAATGGTCTGTTTTAATTTCTTGGAATGTTTTGAAAAGGATTGGTGTTAATTCCTTATTAGAGGTTTGGTCGAATTTCAGTAGTGAAGCCATCCAGTCCTGTGCTTTTCTTTATTGGAAGACTGCTGATTACTGCTTCAATTGCACTGCTCATTATTGGTTGGTTCAGATTTTCTTTCTTCTTGGTTTATTCTTGGTAGTTTGTATGTGTCCAGAAATTTATCCATTTTCTCCAGGTTTTCAAATTTGTTAATGTATAGTTGTTCATAATAGTTGTTAATGATTATTTATATTTTTGTGGTATCAGTTGTAAAGTCTCATTTTTAATTTCTAATTTTTGTTATTTTGGTCTTACCTGTTCTTTTTTTTAGTTTGTCTGGTGAAATATATATGTACTCAGCATCAGAGCACCCAGATATATAAAGAAAACACTATCAGACCTAAAGAGAGAGGTAGACACCCCCAATGCAATAATTGTTGGGGATCTCAACACCCCTCTCTCAACATTGGACAGATCATCTTGGCAAAAAACCAACAGAAAAACATAGTAAACACAACATTTAAAGTACACTTTATGCCAATTGAATTTGACAGATATCTACATACCATTTCATCCAACAACTACAGAATATACATTCTTCTCATCAGCACATGGAATATTCTACAAGACAGACCACATGTTAGGTCACAAATCAAGTCTCAACAAATTTTTTTAAAAATTGAAATTATTTCAAGTATCTTCTCAGACCACAATGGATTATAACTGGAAATCAATAACAAGCAAAACTTTGGAAACTATACAAATACATTGAAATTGAACAAAATGCTCCTGAGTGATCTATGGGTCAAACAATAAATCAAACAGTAAATCAAAAAATTTCTTGAAACTAATGATAATAACGCATTGTACCAAAACCTGTAGGAACTGCAAAAGCAGTTCTAAGAAGAATTTTTATTGCAATATATTCTTACATCAAAAGAATAGAAAGACTTCAAGTAAACAACATAATGTTGCACCTCAAAGAACTAAATAATCATGAACAATCAACCCCCAAACTTAATAGACAGAAAGAAATAATTAAGATCAGAGTAGACCTAAATGAAATAAAACAATAGAAAAGATCAACAACAACAACAAAAATTATAAAAAATAATGATAGAAAAGATCAATGAAGTAAAAAGTTGGTTTTTTTTGAGACGATAAAGAGCTATTTCTGTAATAGTTTAGAATTTATACTTTTCAGCCTCTCATCAAAAAAAGAAAAAGTCACCCATCGTGCATAGTATACCCCCAAACAGCTTAATATTCAGATTATCTATATTATTTATTTATTTTAAATTTAAAGTTTATATTTATGGTGGTGGTGTTGGTTGTATAAAGTTAGCTGGTATCATTATTATTGTTAATGTCAGAAGAACTTGTGAGAATCATTAACAAAAGGTAATCATTCTAATTAGGACCCTATAAAGCAGTAAACACTTACAAGGAATAATAGCACTGAGAAACATTTATGAAGCTCTTACTTAAGTAAAGAAAGTGTACAGTGACTTACAAATACTACATCATTTGTTCTTTATTTATCCATCAAGATGATTCTACTGCTTTCCACTATTGCAGATCAGGTCATCTAATTTGGTCAAGGACAGAAAGATATCATCTGAGCTCAGTCTATCAGAATCAACCATTATCTGTGCTGCTACCCAAACCTTGAAACCTATCATACCCTGATGAACACATACACACCTACACACACACACACACACACACACACACACACACACACACACACACACACACACCAACTATATTAGCATTGTCTAATTATCTATTGTTGCTTTGTGTTGCTTTGCCCCTCACAGATTTATCACCCCACTTCCCCTGGGTGATGGAGATACAAAGGATTACTCAAAGCCCATCTCTTCTGAGCAGTGAGAAGCCCTGAAGTGGTTAACTTCACTGGGAATGCTCCAGAGAGAGGCAACCCTTCCTTGGGAAATTAACCATGAATTGGGGTTCTCTTCCTGCATTTATTTTCCAGAACAGGAAGTTACAGGAAGAGAACATAGGTGGGGTTATAGTTTAACAATATAGGCTGGTAACTTTCAGTGAAACAAGCCAGGTGACATTCCAGTAAGGCAATTAACACAAGCTTGATCTTAGCAAACATTCCTTCTTCCTCTAGAGTTTTCCAGCAACTTAGATATCAATCAGTAACCTGTCTGTCTTTAAGCCAGCAACCTTGCTGTGCCACAATTCTTATCTTGCAACAGAGACTCAGTAGCCTGGGGAAAATTTCCTGTCCTTGCAAAGTCAATATTTGAAACTGCAAGGCTTTGGAAAACCAGGCCCTGTGAAGTATATATGCTTTACAGTATATTCCATGTACTCTCTCTCTTTTTATAACAGGATATAATTTAAAACTTTGGATATAAGATAGCATGTCTCATTTCCATGTTGCTGATCCATTTTTTATGTTGCCTGAATTTGGCCTGGTGCTGCTTCATCCTACTGTTCATCTTTCCCCCTGACGTGGGACAGATCACTGAGAGAAAGTGAGCCGAGATGCTTCTTTCTATCATCACCTGGGAAAGAGCCTTCCCAACACCAAGAGATTTATGCAAAGAAAAGTAAGACCTTTTCAATCAAGATATTGATCATCAATGCTTTCATGAGGATTGCCTTGATCATAAAGGGGGAAATAATGTCTTCTCTACAATCTGTTATTTTCCAGCTAGCAAAATTTGAATGACAAATATAGATTGTAAAGATGGTTAGGAACAATTGGGACTTGAGAGAGCATTAAGTGAGGGAAGAGGTTAGAAGTGTTCACTTTTAGTCAATGTCGTGTCAATGGTTGTAAGTTAGAAAAGAAAAATTATGAAATGATGTTCAGGTTTTGATGATACTTATGTTAACTATTACCTTGTAGTGAATGCCCAATATGTGTTCATTTTTCCAGCTTTTGCTAGCTTCTCAGACATTTATTATCACTGATGAGGATGACTGATTTAGAAAAGTAATGTTAATTTGTCAAAAATATCCCAAATAGTTAATGATGGAGACATAATGAAATCCATAGAAAAACTGTATTTTTTTTTTTTTTTTGCCCGGTTGGTTTGTCTTCTATTAACAAATGTAGTAAGGAGATTTATTTAAGTAGACTGAACTGTCAGATGACAGTGATAAAAGTGTTGGATATTAAATGGTGAACAGAATAAAAATTCAAGATAATCATCACTGTGATTTAGATGAGGAGTGTATTTATCTTTTTCTGATAAAAAATTAGAAATTATTAAGTATTTTAGTTATTTCATTATGTGCAAGCTTTTCTAAGTAGTTTATAAAGAGATGACAGGAAAGAAATAAAGAGAGCAAGAAAAAGAAAGAAAAGAAATTAAGATCTATTTTCAAAGATGAGACAAAAATGAGTAGATGAATAATAAAAGAAAATATAAAGAACTAGGGGAAATTTAATGGATTAAGTTGTTGGGCCGCACTTCGGTGCAATCACATCATAGGGCACCTAACTGTGTGTAATTCCGGCTTCCTGATATAAATCAAGCGGTGGCCATTTTGTAGGTACGAGTTCACCGCCGCCATTTCATTAGCGTTGATGCGCACGTAGCTGATTGCTCCCTTTTCCGGGGCCCAGTGACTAAGCAACTTTTTCCCGCTCTGCCACCTCCCTTCCTCCCAACCTGTGGCCTCCCCTGATTGGTCAGCCGACCTCTCCTGCCCTCTTTCGCAATCCTCGCCTGCTCCCTCTATATAAGCTCCAACACCCTTGCAATAAACAGAGTTCCGGCTTTGACCGCTCTCCTGGCTCGGTGTTTTTTCTCTATCCCCGGGGCCGAAGTGCAGAGGGGATCGGGCCTGCGACACTCACCATCCCGCTCAGCCCCACGGGAGGTTACCGCCGGCTGGCCCGGGGTCCTCTCCCGCCCTGTGTTGTCGGTCCTCAACGCCGAGAGACCAACATTAAGTGTGTAAATATTGTGTTGAAAAATGTTAGCTAATTTGTTTACACTGTATATTTCTTGGACATATGTGTTGTATTAGTCTATTTGTGTTGCTATAACAGAACTACCTGAGACTGGGTAATTTATATAGAACAGAGGTTTACTTGGCTTATGATTCGGGGACAGCTGCATCTGGCACAGGCCTCAGGCTGCTTCTACTCATGGTGGAAAATGGCAGACAGCCAGTAGGTACAAGCAGATGGCATGGCGAGAGGAAGCAAGAGAGAAAGGAGTTGCCAGGGTCCATTTAAAGAACGAGCTCTCCGGAACTAATAGAGCAAGAACTCACTCATTAATCCCCCCTCCCCCAGGGAGAGCATTAATCCATTCATGAGGGATCTGCCCCCATGACTCAATCAGTTTCCAACACTGCCACATTGGGGATCAAATTTCCACATGAGTTTTGGAGGAGACAACACATCCAAACTCCATCATGTGGTGATGCTTTACTTAGTATAAAGAACACTCAGAAGTTAATATCTCTTTTCCAAAGCCAAGTTTAATGAAATGAGTGGGAATTAAAGAGTGGACGATATGATGATTGTGAGACTATGTAAACGTTTTGATGATACTGCTGAGAGTTCTCATCCTTTATCAAATGCCTAATGTATGTAAGGTACATGACATGCATCATACATTACATACAAAAGCATTCTCTCCCTGTCTTCCCTTCCCAACCACTTTATTTTGAGACAGTATAGTGTCCTTTTCCTTGTCTCATTCATATTTCTTTGGGAAAAGATATAAAGAGAGACTAATGAAAGTAAAAAGTCTTTAGTTTTCCCTTTCACTATTAGATAGTGTATCATATGCTTGTTAGTGAAGGGAGGATTCTTTCTGTGCTTAAGTTGTTATTTCTCAACTTCATGTTTAATATCTTTCTTTATTTACAGATTTCTTTAATGTATTTATTCCTCTGTCCCTGGCAACCTCAACTTGATCTTGCTGTCTCCTTTGCTCGAGTGAAGTTCATTTAGTGCTGGTCATCACGCCCTTTGTCTTTGTCACCTTCCCTTTCCCTTTTAAGTATTAACACTTCATCTATGATACCACCTTCCTGTGCATGTTCATAATACAGGTATCAATTTCCTGAGTGACACCACTGAAATTGCTTATCCTGTATTTGAAACACAAGAGAGGTTTTGATTTATGGAAAATACAGTGATTTTTGACTTATTTCCTGTTTGAGTTAATTGAATGTTCTGCAAGTGTCTGAAGAACTAAACTTCCTGATAGTTGTAATTGGGCTTAAGTAACTTAAAGAGATCTGTATCGTTAATTAAGAGCTGGGAAGAGGCAAAGTGATTAACTAAATCTAGCCAACATATCACAATTGCTTAAGTTTATTTAAAGTTTATTTCATGTTTCAAGTAGTTTACTAGCATCCTCTATTTAATCATTAAAAACATCCTGTAAGTAATATTCTTTTACCTGTTTGTTTCATGGCAAAAAAAAAAAAAAAAAGAGACAAAGAGAATTAATTTCTCTAAACTCATTCAGTCAATTGCACTGAGTTAGAATTAGAATAATTCATTTACCCAGATCCAAGGCAGGCATTTCTCACTCTAGAATCCATGTTCTTATTTGTGTAAGAAATACAATATTACAGTTTCTGTTTGTACTCACAGGTGAATCTTTGAGGTTAATGATAATCAGTCTCTGCCAGCATGTTGGGAAAATAGAATAGTTTAATCAGGCCCCCTTGCCCCAGGCAGGTTGGGGGTGGTGCAGCATTTTTGTGGGCAGATTGTGTGTGGGTGGAGTTAGTGCACCTGCACTGCACCACCACCTTGGCTGGAATACTGCCTCAGGTGGGTGCTGCTGCACCATGCAGCCATGCTTTTCCAATCTACGGCTTCCAAGGACCTGTTTGCCAGTTACCAAGCTCATATACCTGTGTGTAAGGGGTCTGGTGACCCAGCCTGGTGTGCGAGGAGTCTTATGACCCAGCCTGGCATGTGAGGGGTCTGGGAACCCAGTCTGTGAATGGGCTTGAGGGGTTTATGAGGACCAGACCCAGCCCTAGCTCAACAATTGGCAGTTAGCAGGAGTACCAGCAGGTAAAAGAGCCCGACAACTGGCGTGGTCGAGTAGCTTTACAATTAGCGTCAGGAACAGGATTAAGAGCTCTGACAACTGGCGATGTCGGCAGGATTACAACATTAGCTAGAGCACTACAATTGGCCCAGTTGACAGGATTCTGAGTAGTTCTGAAAGCCCTTGGAAGAAGGAGGAAATGTGGCTACTTTTGAATATGATCTGCCCTATGGCCACCTTCCTGTTGACTGGGATCTGGTTGCTACATACTGTACTGCAAGGCAGCATAGACCAGGTACTACAATGCAAAACCCCTTGGTAAGGGAAGGAAATGTGGCTATCCTTGAGAATGTGGTGCCTGGTGGCCACTTTTCTGCTGACCAGAGCCTGGCTGCTGATCACTGTGCTGAAAACTGATCGAGATTTGTGGCAGAAAGCAGAGTTTGTGAAGCAGGCTGGCTGACTACTGCCTTGGACGGCCGCCGCATGCAGCCATGCTTTCAAACCTACGGCTTCCAAGGACCTTTTGGCCAATTACCTAGCTCAAAGACCTGTGTGTAAAGGATCCTTGGACCCAGCCTGGCATGTGAAGGGTTTGTGACCCAGTCTGGATAATGGGCTTGAGGGCTCTGTGAGCTGAAACCAAGCCCTAGCTCAACAACTGGCCCAGTCGGTGCAGGATTATCAGCAGGTAAAAGAGCCTGACAACTGGCGTGGTCAAGTAGCTTTACAATTGGTGTCATGAACAGGATAAGTAGCTCAGCACAGCATAAAATGCCATATAAAATCTTGACGATTATTTTCAAGGCTATTGTAAAACAAAGGCTACATAACAAATGCTAAAAATACACTAACAAGTCTGAGAAAAAGAACTGGGTGAAAATTAGTTTCAAGACTTCTGTTTTCCTGACAACATGGAAACCTACAATTCTCCAGATTTTAGTCTTTATTTTATAATTCATAACTTATTTAGACATTTATATAACTTATGTTGACCTTTTATTCTAACTATGTAAAGGCTGAAGGAGTTTTAATTTCCATTTGTAAGGCAAATTAGTATTTTGAAACGTTAAAAATGTTTCCAATCAATGTAGATGGAACATACACTTATCAAGCCCTTAAAACACCATTTGCTAAGAGGACAGACTTCTGAGTTCCAGTTACGCTCATAGTAATTAGATCAAGAGCTTTATATATAATAAGTTATTCGTTTTAAAACATATCTGGGCAGCAGTTACTATTATTAGTTTGATTTTACCAAGTGTACTGAGTTTTAGATTCAGGCACTTGTGGTGTAATCAGACAAAAATAAAAAGTAACTTGGGATCCAAAAAAGCTGAAGACACAGCCTATATTCCTGTATTCTTATTCTTGTACATCTTTTATTGATGTGAGGACAAAAGATCATAAAGTTGGCATCATTATCATCTGAGGACAGAGACCAGGGACTCTGCTCACTGTGACTGTTGTATCAATAACAGTAATTTTAGTATCAAACAGTCATTTGATATATATACTTAAATTGTTGAATATAATAATGATTAAATAATTGAATTAATAAATATATTTAGTAGGTCTTTTTATGCAATCTTAGAATATCTGTTGGAGTTTGCCTCTCTAATATATAAACATAGCCAACAGGATGAAGATTTTTTTTTTTTTTCATTTATCCTTAATACTTGTCCTATTCAGGTAATTAACTTTGAAGTAATATTTGCTTTGGTCTTTTAAGATATTGCAAATATTCACGTTTTTCTCCTATTTAGACAACTCATTAAGGTTATTGTTTATTGGACAATATAATCAACAAAAATAACAAAAGCTAAGCTTGGCATAGAATAATACCAGGTGTTGTGCATAGTGTGCTTTTGGAAATAGATGAAAAAAACATAATGCAGACTGGTTTTTCTACTAATAGTTTGGTAAAATTTACTGATAAAAGAGTGGTAAATAATGTTTATATATAATTTTCTGCTAATTTTGATCAATAGGTGTTGTTAGTACATATCACTTTTTACTCTTGGAGTTGAACAATTCAAGTGGCTGTCCTATAGCACGACAGCTCATTAGCTTGAGAGAAGTGCTGAGAGAAACTGATGTTCTACACTGTAAGATTTCCTGTATATTAATTCTGATATATTTCTTCTCTTTTCTCTCTACTTAGGCAGTATACATAAAAAGCCTTTTAAATGATGGATTTTTCATTGTTTTTACATGCCAAAATAAAAATAAAATAATTATGGTTTGAGATAACATATTTTCAATGAGTTGTTGCTGTGCTATATCCATTGTTTATAAATAAAATTCTGGCATAGATGCATTCTTAAGACCTAGAAATCAGTTAAACAAACAATAATCTCTATGGATTACTCTGTTAGAAATAGTGGGTCATTTACCATAGTCTAATTTAAGACTGGTATAATATATCTTTATGTTTCAAAAGACATATTTAAGTTACATTTTTAGTTTGAACCCCCCCTTTTCTAGCTTATATTCTACATGTGAATTAATTAGAGCAAATTGATGAACAAATTTGCATTTTATCAGATGAAATTAAAGAACATTACATTAAATTTTCAAGAATGTATTGTGTAGAATTGGAATTGCCAGTTATTACTCAAAGGAAGCTCTGAGTATCAAGACTCAATGATTCACTCTATGTTTGTTATTCCAAAGCAGATTTAGTTTCTCTTAGAATAGCATTCTAAATGAAATAATCTTAAAAACAATTTATGATAATGTGTAAATATTCATACTTAATTTATTTTGATAGGTTTGCTATAGTTGAAACAGAGAAAATTTATTCTCATATTACACTGAGGAGACAAATTATTTGACATGCAAAAACATATTTCAAACCAAAATTATTCAAAGGGTTTATATTGCACTCTTTCATTTTAAAGAGGAAAACAGTAGTTTTGGATAAGAAATCGTCCTTTTTTTTTCTATGAAATAAATTAAAAATGCTTTTCAAATAGTACATCATTGTAATTTTTTTTAAACTAATTCACAGAATAGAAACAGATATTTACCAGTTTGTTCTGATTCCAGCTATCAAAAGAGGAATTGGTACCAAAAAAGACAAAGACATCATGAGGAATGCAACTAGAAATATATTTTTCTTGTAAATCTAGATGCAAAAATTTCAAACAAAATATTGCCAATTCAAACCCACAGTAGTTAAACAAAGTACTACATCCTGATCAAAGTGGTTTTATCAAAGAGTAACTTAATATCAGAAAATACGTAAATAGAAATTACCATAATACCAGAAAAAAAGCTGCCATAAGACCATTTCAATAGATACAGAAAAATCATGTGATATTATTCAACATAAATTCATGACAATTGCTCTTAGAGAAATAGATATAAAGAAGACCTTTCAACTAATAAGTGACTGACATATTTGAGAAGCCCATAGAAAAGTTAATTCTAAATTGGGAAATATTAGAAGCCTTTTCTTTACTTTTAGTCTTCCATGAAAAGCAATTACATCGTATATCATTGAATACACTAAGTATCCTGATTTGAGCATCATATATTGCACAGAGGTATTAACATTCAACTTTGTACCCCACAGATATGTACAATCAACTATGTTACAATTAAAAATAAATTTAAAAAAGAAAGCCTTTAGTTATACAAATTAGGCAAGATTCACTTCAGGTATATCGACAATGTTGATAGAATAGTTTGCTCATTTTACAGAACTCAGTGTTGTGCAAGTCAAGCATTATTTACATTTTATTCTATATGGATGCAATGTACTGGTGCCCAATGCCGTCAAGGAAGGTGGAGGTAATGATCCCAAGGCACTGTAAGTCTGTGCCACTAATTAATCTGCTTTGGGGAAGTGATATATGATTCTACTTGCTTTTAAGTCTCAATTGATTTTTTTTTGTATGTTCTTTCTGTAAGCATTTTAGGAGTAATTCGAGTTGGATCTGTGGCAGAGTGTATTGTGTATTTTATCACCTTGCTAGGGTTTTAAACTGAGATGTATTTTGGAAAAGAAGAACAGAAATACAATAATAATAATAATAATAATAATCGTAGACACTTATTGAATGCTTACAAGTTTCCATTAGTCCTCAAAATAACCTTATGTGGTAGGTATTATTATTATTCACAACTCGTAGAGGTGTCAGTGAGGCATTAACAGGAAAATCACTTGCCCCACAATCACAAAGATAGTATGTGATGGAGCGGTAACACTTCAATTTAACGCAAATGTCATAACTCTACAGGATTAACACTAAAGTATTTTTATGCCTCTTTTTATGTCTGTAACTTATTTACTCTTATGCCTTGAGAGTAGGGATATGATTTATTCATATCAGTATCTTCAGCATCTGATAGTGTTTCTGGCACATAGTTAAACACTCAATAAATGCATTCATTCATGAATTAAACAGATATTTAAGCTTTAGTCACAGAGACTCATTCTCATGGGGCTAATGTTTAAATCAGGGAAATAGCCAAGAAAAATGAGAAAAGTCTCACATGTCAATGATCCTGAGGTGGCTTAGGCCCTTACAACTGAAGGACGAATAGCTTAAGGGTCTTTGTGGCTGGAGAGAGGTCAGAATGGTAGAAGAAATAGTTGTTGAGATAGAGTGGGGCCACATAGTTTATATCCTTGGAAACCATGTTCCAAAGTTTGGAATTTTTCACATTTTTTTAAGCCAACGAGAAATTCGAGCAGGCGAGCTATGTGATCTGAACATTTTTAAGGAGACATTACTGACTTAAGTGGAGAATTAACTATAGAAGATAAGAGTAAATTCATATGTCAATGCTCATGAATTATACATATCATTAAAACTAGCGTCTAGTGTCAAACAAAAACTTTCCTAGAAGTGGCAGATGCCTCCTGCTACTTCTAAGAAATAGCTAGCAAACAAAAACAATTCATATTTTAGATTGTTTTTATGTTCACAGAAGGAAAAAAATACTAGCTCTGACACTAAAAATAAATCAGCAATTAAGACTATTAACGAGAATAGGTAAAGCAAGAGATACTGATCAAGAGAAATGTTGGTACCAATGGAGTAATAAATATTTATGAAATAATTATATTCAGTAGATATATTGATATTTCAATATTTTAATTTCAGATGATTATTTCACAGTCTGGAGATAGAATCCTGTCTAATGATTATTTTTAATTGAAAACAATATACAATTTTAAAATTACTGTTTATTAAACAAACAAAATAATAAAAACTTTGGGTTATCTGTCTGTGTCACTTTGATAATGTTTATGAAAACATGGAAATGTTTAAACATGACATTTGTATTTCAAATTTTTTTATACTGAGTGTGAATAAAAAAGATGAATAAATTTACAACATTGACTTACATATAAATGACTAGGAAATGAACATAACACTTTTCTTTCCTTCAGGCAAAAAGTTGATATTCCTCATGGCACTGTTTCCTAGGCTTCCAAATGTTCTTGTGCATGGCAAGAAGTCATTTTTGTACTGTGACTTTGCAAAGTTTAATTAAACTATAGGCATACAAATACATTCTTGAATTTCATTTTCTGTTTCTTTTACTATCTAAAATACCTAGATATATAATACTAATGTGTGGAATTCTGCCAAAATTAACCTCTGTATCCTCATTTGTGGAAAACTAATGAAAGAGAGAGAGAGCAAGCAAGCAAGCAAGAAAACAACAACAATAACAAAGAATTAGAGTTCTGTAGGTGTATTAGTAAAGGTTCTCCAGGGAAACAGAACAAATGGGATATGTGTGATTGTGTGATTGTGTGTGTGTGTGTGTGTGTGTGAGTGAGTGTTTGTATATATTTTAAGGAATTGGCTCTCACAATGATGGAGGCTGACTAGTCTCAAAATCAGCAGTCAGCAAAGTGAGGACCTAGGAGAGCCAATGGTATAGCTCCAGTCCAAAAGCAGGCAAGCACTAGACCCAGGAAAAGTTGATGCTTCAGTTCAAGCTAGAAGACAGGAAAAAAGTTGATGTTTTAGTTAGAAGGCAGTCAGGCTGGAGTAATTCCTCACAGGAGGTTTAGCCTTTTCGCTGTATTTATGTCTTCCACTGTTTGGACAAGGCTCACCCAGAACATAGAGGACAATCTGTTTTACTCAGTCTACTGATTTAAATGTTAATTTCATCCAAAGATACCTTTATTGGAACATCCTCAAATATCTGGGCACCCTGTGGCCTAGTCAAGTTGACACGTTAAATTGGCCATCACATTAGAGTTAATTAGAAATAATATTGCTGTAGGGCTTTGCCCAGTGCCTAGCACATAGTAAATACTAAATAAATGACACACCCCAACATTAGTAATAATTAACTAACAATTTATTAAACAAATACCATGCAATCAATATAGAGATGGTCAGTGTTGTGTATTATAAAAGGCTTTGATTGAAATTAATATAATATTCTTAACTCTCGCTTAAATGACAGTGGTGAAGAGCCAAAGTCATCTTACTCAATTCTCTACAACTTTTTTCCAAATATATTTAACAAGGTTACTCTGAGTCTAAGTATATTATATTACAATTTTCACATAGTTGGTATGTAATAATAGGCATGTGCTGGGCATTCAACTGATACAATCAGTCTCCGAGTAACTAGTAAAACCCAGGTCACTAAGTAATAATTTATGGTCTGGCCCAAATTGAAGAGCTCACAGAGAAAAGTTAAAAGAGTCCTTCCACAAATATCTTTGCCAAGGTAGAATTCCCAGTGTAAATTGGTGATAGTTACATACTGTTAGAAGAGAATAAAACTGTAGGAATACTTGGCATATTCTTATGGAGAAATGTGTTTTTGTTTTTCTCTTCCTTAAGTTGGTCTTATTGGAACTTGATAGAATATACCATTGACCTGGCTACTATGACTTCCAACTGGAGTTTTTATGTGTAGGAAACAGATTTATCTTCTTTAAGGTATTGCAAAAATTCAAATAGCTCTAGCTAATTGGTGGAGAGTAGAGAAAGTTATGATGAATGAGTCCCATCACCTGAAACTATAACAGGGCTAGTAGTTGTATCATGATGTGTGTGCATTCTGTCATTACTGGCAAAACAAGAAGTAGGTAGATATGGAGCCAATATTGACTGTATGAATTCTTTCAATCATCAGACATGTGAGGTTTGAGAATTTAGCTCTTCTCTACTCTTGAAAGAAATACCCTCACTAATGTAGCAAGTAATATAATATATGTTTTTTATGGCTATCATGTAAAAACAGAACTTATCACATTGCCTGTGTTTATGTGACACAAAAATAGAAGTCTTGTGAACAACAGGGATATCAGTTTGTGAAGTCAAATGGATTTTGCACCTCAAAATATTACATCATGTCCTAGAATATCTGAGGTATCTTTTTCTGATGAAGCCTCAAAATTACAAAAAAAATCCCTATCACTATTTTTTATACATTCTACTCCTCACCATGATTATTGCCTAACTCTTATAAACTTCTTTCATTTAAACAGATGCACTTTTACATTTTATAATTGTATAATACATCACCAATAGGGAATTCCATTTATATGCTGAAATAAATTAACTTGAGCTAATGAGTCTTATATTCTAAATGAAGCCTCCTTCTATGAACTATAGGCCAGAAATTGGCTCCCTGAAAGGACTATATGAGGTATATTCAACTATTGATACTGCAGAGGATGACTCTGGGAAAAAGCCTTCCAGAGTAGGTTAACATCAAAATGACACACAGACAACTGAAAGAGCCTGAATGTTAGAAATACTTTAGTTAGAAACCTATGACTTAGAAATAGATTGCTTTGCTGACCATAGGCCAACAAAGCAAAAGTTGTTAGATGGGACCAGAGTAAACCTGGATGGAAACTTGATTTGTGTTTATTTATCTGAGAATATTGTCATTATTTCCAATATTCTAATTTCTAGTGGTAAATAAAGCCTAACTTCCTTTTTTTCCTAATTTACTTTATCTTTCAATCTCCTTTTCTCAGGGTATATTTATGCAATCTAGAATTAACACTCATCATGTTGAAAGGATACCTGTACTCCCATATTCATTGTAGCTCTATTTACAGTAGCACAGAGTGGGAATCAACCTAAATATCCCTCAACAGAGAGCTGGATGAGGAAAATATGCTATATATACACATGGAATACTACTCTGCCACAAGAAAGAATGAAATTCTGCCATTTGCAGCAACATGTATGAATTTAGAGAAAATTATGTTAAGTGAATAAGCCAGGAACAGAAAGAGAAATACCTCATATCTTCACTCATAAGTGGGAACTAAAAAAATAAGCAAATGAAGAAAAAAAGAAGGAAAGAAAGAAAGATACAATAATCACAATCATCCACTGAACTTTCAAGAGGCGAGAACAGAACTGAGGCTAGAAGAGGTGGGAAAAGGGAAGAAGAGGGGCTAGTGAGAAATTGGTAAAGGGCCACAAAGAATGATTATATCGTGTAATGTTGAACATACTAATTCTCCTGAAAATAAATGAATAAATAATTTTAAAGAACAAACAAAAACTCTTTCTTAAAAACCCATACCTAAGGAGACAATGACTTAAAACACTTCCACTATTGTTTTTTTTTTTTTAAATTTCATTTTGATTGGTTTATTTTTGTAGCAGGAACCACAGAATCCATTTTAAAAATAAAGCCTGGGTCTCAGATAAGCTACCTTTAGGAAGCAAGGAGCTAAATTCCTCAGAATAATTCCCACATTGTTGTAACCCAACAGAATCAAGGAAGTACACAGATTTTCCTGCGTGGGACCAGGAGAAGGAAATTATTGTGTAATAAGCTTTAAAGTAAAAAATTGCTAACACAAGCAAATGTCTCTCAGGAGAACTGAAGCATGATGCTCGTAATAATTGCAATTCGGAAAAGTGTTTTACACTAGATCAAGCTTAGAAAAATCATAACCATCTTAATAAAAAGACAGAGTGTTAAATTTCACTGTTTTTAACCACACCACATTTGAAAACAAACATATCCCTAGGTAGTTCCTCTGGCAAGGTCTAAAATTATTGTGTAAAATAAGGGTTTAAATACCCCAAATATATAGTGCAAATATGATAAACATATCTGAAGTACTCTTACTGGTTCATTTTACTCTTCATAGAAATACAGCTATGCTCATAATTTCAACAAGTCAATCCTTCTTTGTCCCTGATACAATTAAATTAACCAAGTTTGTGACGAAAGTCGTATTTAAAACTAAATTTCATTTTAATAGATATGATCGGAGCTACTCCTATGGAACAAGATCCACCCTTATTATGTGGACATATATGTGCCTAAAATGTCCTACGAGGATATTGGTCCAGTATCTGCTCTACAGTTCAGTTAGATTCCAGTTCAAGTGGTGTGAACTCACATTAGTAAACATGTGGGAAAGCCCTGGATTCTTAATCTCTATTTTATAAGCGTAAGAGTTAAGAAAGCAGTGAAATAGTATTATTAGAATCTATATTGTTTTATTTATTTTAAGCTTATTATTATTACAAATCATGATTTTTCTTTATGCCCTTTACCCAAACTCTCTCTCCCCAAACTCTACCCGCCCCCAATCTCTATTATCCTTCCATTTGTTTTCCCCTTCTGAAAGTTCAATATATTGTTTTGGTCTTGCCTTCCTTTCTTTCTCCCTCTGTCCTTCCTTTCCTTCCTTTCTTCCTTCCTTCCTCTCTTTATTTTGTTCTTTCTTTCTCTCTCTCCTTCCTTCCTTCCTTCCTTCCTTCCTTCCTTCCTTCCTTCCTTTCCTTCCCTCCCTCCCTCCCTCCCTCCTTCCTTCCTTCCTTCTTTTTTCCTTTCTTTCTTTTCACCCGGTTATAACTGAGAACATGTGGTATTTCTCTTTCCTTGTCTGGCTTGTTTCACTTAACATAATTTTCTCCAGACTCATCCATGTTGCTGCAAATGTCAGAATTTCATTCTCTTTTATGGCTGAGTAGTATTCCATTGTGTATATATACCACCTTTTCCTTATCCAGTCATCCATCAATGGGCACTTAGGTTGTTTCCATATTTTGGCTAATAGAGCTGCAATGAACATAGGAGTGCAGGTATTCCTTCGATGTGATGATTTCCATTCCTTTGGATGTATGCCCAGAAATGGGATGGCTGGATCGTATGGTAGTTCTATCTTTAGTTGTTCGAGGACCCTCCATACTGTTTTCCATAATGGCTGTGCTAATTTACAGTCCCACCAACAGTGTAAAAGACTTCCCCTTTCCCTGCATCCTCACCAACATTTATTGTTCCTGGTCTTTTTAATAATGGCCAGTCTAACTGGGGTGAGAAAAATAAAAATAATTAAAAATATAGCTCTGGGTTCCTTTTTTAGATATTTTTCTGAGAGAAGTTGATTCTCTTGCCTTAATTGGTATGCATAATTTATGTTAGAACCAAACTGAGAGGTTTACATGTGTTAAATATCTCTTATCACACTTATACACACACACATACAGAAAAAGAGAGAGAAGAAACAAATTGAGCATATGAAATATAAAATTCCAGGCCAAAAGACTACATAAAATACTTACCATGGAAAGTAAATCACAATGGGATTTTGTTTGGAAATTCTTCCTTAATATAGAAAATCTATTTAAAGGAATTATATCAATGTGTGTACAGATATTACTGGTAATTATGACTTCATATTTATTGTATAAATCGGCCTTTGGCTGATTTTCAACATCTCCATGAAATTTTAAAAACAAACAAATAGAAACCCAATTCAATTCACAATTTTCTTACAAAAACACAATGAAGCAGGTCTTGCTCATTGGAACTGAAGAAAGAAAATTGTCCCCAAATTTGTTGTTACAGAACATTCTTTGCACAATGTAATTCAGCACTTTGTGGGCATAATTGGTACTCTGAATTAAATACTTGAATAATAATAGTCTGGTAGACTTTAATGAGATTAAAAACTCTTTTGGGGAAGTAGGGTTGCCTACTCAACTGATTGAGTAGCTTAATAATCTTCAGCAAATAGTCCTGTATTGTACTGTCTCCTTATTTTACCACCTTCTTTCTCCACCCCCTATCCTCCAAGCGCCTTTGTTTTTCTCTGTCTCTTATTGCAAGTTTCAAATATAATTCTGCTAAATGGATGCAGTATTTTTTAGGAAATTTTACTTAACATTTATCCCGAAGAAGAAAAACACATATATTCATCAATGAAAAGAATGCTATGCAATAAGCTTTTCAAAATCTAGAGACACCATAGATGTCTTAGCTAAGATCTATGCTGTTCATGTTATGTGAAAGGCCCTATTCTAAACTCTTACGTGTTTTATTATCTCATTTATCCTCAAAACAACTCTACACATAAAAGTATTACTCTTCTCATTTTACAAGTGAAAAATGTGAAGCATAATGAGATTAGGAAATGTGATCAAGTCCTCACAAAAATGGGAAACACCTGATAGGTTATGTGATTTACACTCGTATTTCATTCATTTTGAGCAAGCACGAAAATATACTTTCCACTAACAATAGTCATAGCCATCATGTTGTATATTAAAAAAAAATGACAATTTATCTAATCATCAAAGTTAAATCATATGAATTTCTTATTTGCATAATCTTTGATAAAAAGATTTCAGTGTGATAAAACGTTCCTAAGCACTTTACAGGAAAACAAATCTCTCTTCAGTGGGTTATACAAGAGCAATTTATTCACCTCTTCAGATTATTATACATCAGTTAAAATGTTTCATGGACCTAGCATTATTTAACTGTGTTTCAGTATTATAATCTTAATGATTTGTATGTTACATATAAAAATATATGCATAGTTGGGTTTCCATA
This sequence comes from Galeopterus variegatus, assembly GCF_000696425.1. Classification (NCBI taxonomy): domain Eukaryota; kingdom Metazoa; phylum Chordata; class Mammalia; order Dermoptera; family Cynocephalidae; genus Galeopterus; species Galeopterus variegatus. The sequence continues at coordinate 203,652 of NW_007728217.1, forward strand.
TAATCTTCCATATTAATATTTTTACCCTTTTTTCCAAAAATAGAATGAACTATTATAATAGTTAGAACCACTGAAAAAGCTTATTCATACACCCATGTATTTAAATTTTGATGGAGTGTGTGTTACATAAAAGGCAATAAACATGATTGGTAAAATGTTAAATCTATGTCTCTAGGAAATCCCTCCAATCATCTTAAGTATTGTAGCCTTGGGTAAAAAATCCTTTCTCTGTCATTAAAGTAAAATATTATTGAGCTTCTAACCTTGTACTTGTAATTCCTAGGGATAGAGCACAGAACAAAAAAAGTAAAATATCCCTGCAGTCATGGATTTTATATTCTAGTGGTAAAGGGCAAAAATCAAACAAATAAATAGATAACCTATTTATAAGGTTAGATTAGGGTTTATCAACATTGGTACAATTGATGTTTTGGACCATTAATTATTTTTGTTGTGGAGCATTGTCTTGTTTATTTTATGATGTTTAGCAGCACCCCTGGCTTATTCTCACTAGATGCCAGGACCTCTGGCCTAATAGTCATAGTAATCGAAGATATCTCTATGTTTTTCTGAATGTCCCTGAGGTTGGGGTGGGGGACAAAATTGTTCACAGTTGAAAACAACTGGGTTAATGATAGTGCTATAATGAAAAACAAAGAACTAGAATGAGACTGGTTTGTGTGGTGGGGGGGGGGTGGTGAGATCTTAAATGGTGTCTTCCTCACCATTACCAATTGACATCTCTTTTTTTGGTGGCTGGTCAGTTCAGGGATCTGAACCCATGACGTTGGTGTTATAAGGGCTGCATACTAACCAACTGAGCTAAGCAGCCAGCCCACCTAATTACCATCTTATGAAGAGTACAGGAACCCAAGCATGTCTTTAGAGGCAAGGTCCTTTGTCTCCAGGTCTTTGACCAGCTGTGTGTCTGCCTTTGTCAAATCTCATCCAAAACTACCCATTTCCTCTTGCTGAGGTGAGGACAGGCATTTCCAGGGCAATTTAAAGGTCCAGATTATGGTACAACCCATTGTAGAAAAATGCCTTGATGGCTAAGGTTTACAGTTCCACAGAAATCTGGTCAAGAGCATTGGTCAAGCACGGGGCTGTATCTGCCACAGCCACTCATATAGTGTGTCTCCTTAAGGGGTGTCTCTCTGTCTCACTAGTATGCTTAACCATTGTAATTTGATCAATGATCAATATCATCCAAAAATGAATAGGTTTTTTTTTCAGCACTATACATAGATTATCTCATTTAAACTCCTAATATTGTTATGCTCTTACACACTATGCTATTCCTCTCCCCATATTAGATTCCTGTGGCTTCCATAACAAATTACAACAACTTGGTGGGATAAAACAGAAGAAATCTATTCTTTAATAGTTGTGTTGAGAAATATGAAATCAAGGTTTCAGCAGGTCCACACTCCCTCCGAAGGTTCTAGGTGAGAATCTATTCCTTGCTTCATCCAAATTTTTGTGGCTCCAGGTGTTTCTAATTGTCCTTTGGTTGTGGCCACATCACTTCAATTTCTGCCTGCCTTCATGTCAATTCTTTGTGTCCATTTCCCTTTGTGTCTCTTATGCAAGGACACTTGTAATAACTTTTAGGGCCCACCTGGATAATTGCCTCATCTAAGGTTCTTAGTTTAACTGCATCTGTTAATTTATCAGGTATTATTCATAATTTTTCTCAATAAGGCAACATTTATAACGTTAACAAAGTTTCATTGAACATGAATTTTGATAAAGAGATTATTTTGGTGCAGTTTGCAAACTGGGGTGACATAGTCTTTGGTACAAAACAAAAATGCAATCAAAAGTGCAATCTGCCAGAATAAAGAGAGGGATTGTCTTATACAGCAAAAGTTGCTTCCCAGGATCCCACCCTGGGCCTCTATGAAAATGAGGGTTCAAGCTTGTTTAGTTCTAGTGTGCAAAGGAGGGATTCTGGCTGTTGAGTTCTGGACAATTAATACTTATTTGACTGGTAACAGTCTGTTAAGTTAGTTCAGGTGGTGAAATGGGGCTCCCTGCAGCAGTTGATTCTGGTAGCATTGACAGGAGCAGACAGCTGGGAAAGTCCAGAAGTGCAGCTACTGTTTCAGCCTGGGGTTCCCCACTTTCTATTAAGTACACAAGGTATGTGTATAACCTCCAGGCAGTAAATGGCTGTTCAGCAGCTTTCAGAATTTAGACTCAGTTAGCCACTCAGGATCCATCTCAAAAAAATGGCTCTTTCAGGGTTCACAGTAAATTCCAGTGATTAGAATTTGGTATCTTTTTTTTTTTTTGAAAGTGAGAACAAGTCTATTTATTTATTTATTTATTTATTTATTTATTTATTTATTTATTTATTTAATTTTCATGAGCCTTTACCCATTCCTCTTCCACCTGCCCTCTTACATGGTAGTTGATTTTCATGAGCCTTTACCCATTCCTCTTCCACCTGCCCTCTTTCCCTTCCCTTCCCCACTACATCATATCTGTTCACTTGTCTTAACAAGTTCAAGGAATTGTTGTGATTGTTGTGTCTTCTTCCCTCCCACATTTATTTGTTTGTGTTATTTATTTATTTATTTATTATTTATTTTTTAGCTCCCACAAATAAGTGAGAACATGTGGTATTTCTCTTTCTGTGCCTGACTTGTTTCACTTAATATAATTTTGCCTACATGGCAAAGGAGCTGAATAGGCATTTCTCAAAGGAAGATATACAAATGGCTAACAGATACATGAAAAAATGCTCAGCATCTGGGAAATGCAGATCAAGGCCATTTTGAGATACCATGTCACTCCAGTCAGGATGGCTAATATCCAAAAGACTGAGAAAGGTAAGTGCTGGAGAGGTTGCAGAGAAAAAGGAACTCTCATACACTGTTGGTGGGGCTGTGAAATGGTGCAGCCTTTATGGAAAATGGTTTGGAGGTTCCTCAAACAATTGCAGATATATCTACCATATGACCCAGCTATCCCACTGCTGGGAATATACCCAAAGGGATGGAAATCATCATGCTGAAGGGATACCTGTACTCCAATGTTTATTGCAGCACTCTTTACAATAGCTAAGAGTTGGAACCAGCCCAAATGTCCATCATCAGATGAGTGGACAAGGAAACTGTGGTATAGCTACACAATGGAATTCTACTCTGCTATAAAAAAGAATGAAATACTGCCATTCACAACAACATGGAAGAACTTGGTATCTTTTGATGACCATTATTGAACCTACCATTCCCCAACTTCTAACTTTTACCATGCCCACTACGGCTCTTAGAATATGTTTTTCAGATAAATTTTGGATCTGTTTGATTGTTTCTTATCAGGGTTAACATATACCTATCCTGTGACTTGGCATTTTCATTTTTGTGTATCCAGAATAAGTAGAAAGAGTGTATTAGGAGAAATAGGTGTACAAGTATAGCAGCTTTATTATTAATAGCTATTCCTTGAAATAATTCATATATATATGAATATGTATAAAATAAGAAATTGCATCAAATTGTGATAAATTCCAACAATGGAATACCACTCAGCAATGAAAAAGAATGAACTATTGTTACACATAGGACCATGGATAAGACTCCAAAATATTTAATTGAGTAAAAGAAACTAGGCACAAAAATATACATACTGACAACTTTATTCGTATGAAGTTTATGACCAGATAAAACTAACCTATAGTGATAGAAATCAAAGTGGATATGTACCAGACACATGGGAACTTACTGAGGTGATGGAAATGTTCTACATTTTTAGGGGAATTTTGGTTGTCATGATATAAATATTTATCACAACTTATCGAATAGTACATTTAAGATATCTAAACATTTTACTGTATGTGATTTTTCCTTTAAAATATACTAACAATAATACATGTAAAAATAAACCAGGCCTTGCTTTTTTTTTTTCACCCTTTTAAGTAACATACTATAAAGAAATGCAGTTTTAGGAAACACAACCCTTAGGTTTGCTTCTTGGCATACCCCTTTTTATTGTGGAATATTGGGAAGATTACTTAGCCCCCCTAAGACTTATTTTCCTGTATTGAAATGCAGAAATATTTAGAGTACCAGCAATGGATAGTTGTGAATATTAAATGCAAGAACATATTTAAAACACTTGGTAGAATGCAATGATTATTTAATTTTTATTTTGTGTAGCCACATATATACATATTCTGTCCTTTAAAAATAGGTGTTGCTTTGCAATATTTTTCTTGGTTTTCTTCTATCAAACCTCTGAATTCACTGGCCTAAAGAGGGAAAAAGTAGTTGTCAGAATTCAGTTTTTACTTCCTTATTTTTAGAAGAGATGGCCACCCAGGGAAGAAAGATGGGAACAGCAAACAAGGAGATAACGTAATAATGCTGAGGACAATAGCCAAACCTGTGTCAGCTTCGTCATGACCAGCTCTTCTTTCTCTTAACTGTATGTGCCCACATACAAAGAGAAGATGTGTAAAATGTTACTTTTATCTTGCACTGTGTAAACAGATAGCATATAGTGTCGTGCCATCACACTGATCTACTCTTTGTCCTTAGCATAAGCTCTGCTTTGTCTTCCTTTGATATCTCTACTCTAGTTTCCCTGTCCCCACCATCAGTGTTGCAAGGGAAATTCTTTCTGAACTCTCCTCTGTCTGTGTACACCCTACTGTTTTTTCAAGGTTACGAATGAACTTTGTCTGATCCAAAAGTTTCTCCCTGGTTATTGTAGATAACTTCAAATTCCTCTTTAAAATTTATCTGAAATTACAGCATAATGTTTCATTGTATTTTTGATTTATTTCAAGACCCACTCTTCCCAGTTCAAATAATAGGTACCTGAAAAATAGAGACACCAAAAAGCAACGAGTTTTCTAGAAATAAGCACAAAGATAATCTTGCAGAATAAGAAATGGACCTCAACGAGTATCTGGTCAGGCTAGCTAGTTTCATAGACAAAGAAGGTGAAGTCTGAAAAAACCTAAAGGACCTGTATAAGATTCTCAGAGAGATAATGCATTATCTGCTTAAATGAAGAGAACTTGTCCTCGTGGTTGCAAGTCTTCATCTGCCATATTTTCAGCTTGTCACCTACAGCAAGTTTTTCAAATTATTTCCCCATCTGTAAAATTCCCTCATTGTTTTCTCTGATAAAATTTAACCTGATCTTATGAAAAGAATGTTTTGGAAAGACATATATTAATGGAGTATTTGCTAATTTAATATTTGACATTTTATTACTTATTAAATCAAGGATGATTTACATATTTTATATAAATATGTCATATCTTATTTATGATAATTCTTTTTTTCTATAGTCACATGTCAGTTTATTATGATGTTTTTCTATAATGAATACCATTATCTGAGACAAAAATTCATTCATTCATAAATTCATTCATTGTCATGATATCTAAAACATGTGACCAACCTTAATTTTAAAAAATAATAATATATAGATATAGATTCTATAGATATAGAATATATATATATAGAGAGAGTTTATTGTTAAAGCAAAGGGAGGCCTAAGAATTATTTTTAAAATTCTTTAGGACATACAATCTATGCTCTTATTGTTAAAGTCTAAATCAATTCTGTCAGTAAAGAAAGAGATTAAATAGATGATGCATTGGGTGTCAGCATTATTAAATTGAGATTGGGGTACATTAGGTACAAATGTGAATTTGCATAGGAGCACAATTTTTATATTGCTAATTACTTGCTATTTTGTCTTTATGATAAAGCTCTTGCTTCTCATTCACACAGCAGCATTTCAGGCGATTAATTAGGCCTTCATTAATAAATAATTAAGCATTTTATTTCTACATTTCCTGAAAGCAGTTGTAAATTACATCTTGCCCATGTTGCTAATTTGGTGTCCAGCAAACAGATTTGCCTGTGGAAATTTTGTAAATCAAGGTTATGATGCATTGGCCATATTTTGCTTGTGTTCCAATTCCTCTTAGTTGTTGATAATGCAAATCAAGCCACATGAGTGATAACCTGTCAGAAGACACTGCTTGAGAAAGTCATACTCACATTAATGCGGACTGTTCAGAGCTGTTATATGGAACATTTCTCTTTATAATTAAGAAGATAAACATGGCAAAGAATATGCTGCTTCATCAAGTTTTGCATGTGAATCATTCCCAAAGTGAACTTTTAAAAAGAGCTCTATGAATTCTGTCAGGAAAGAATGAAATACAAAACAGCATGGTTCTTTACCATAGTTTAGTCAGCAAATAAATATCAGATATGAAAAATAAATTTGATATTTAATTATACGTATTATAAAGCTTGTAAACCAAACTCTGCCTAAAGTTATAGAAGTGCACATGATTTTATCAAGACAGTATGTGACTTCAATATGTGAGTCTGTAATATAGAATTTTGGACAGATAAGTTTCTCAAAGACCAGTTTCTCCCTGAGATAAACTGGAGGTGACATCACCTCACTGAGAGCATGTTTTAGTCTTCATTGAACTAGTGGTACTTAGACCAGACCCTCACACATAGAAAGTATTCTGTAAAAAACTGTATTTAAGTAAAATTACTATAGAAAAATGATTAGATCTTGCAAGTGAGTTTGTTAAAGGTTTTTTATTTATTCTAAATCACTCATTTCTGTTCAGAAAAACTAGCAGTGTCCTAGAAAGCTCACTTAAATAAAGGAAAGAAATATGAGGGAATGTCCAAATAGGCAAGGCTCTGCCTCAGGCAGGAAGAGCTGATGGTGGAAAAAAGGAAGACAGAAAAGTTCTCCAGTTTAATCTATTAAAGACTTCTGAGTCCAGAATAGACAAGAAAGACATGTATTACCTGCCATTCTTTGGTTGAAGCCACCTGACTGCTAGAACTAGGTGTATATGCTACTTTGAAACCTTTTACTCAACACTATCCCCTCCTACTTTCTTTGATATTACAAGCTCTTAACTGAAATTTTGTTTGATGTAATGGTTGAAGAAAGAGAACTTAAAGAAGGGTAGAAATCACCTTAACCCTTTACTAATGGAAAATTTTTGCATAAGAACCTACCTAATTTTCCAGGAAATTGTATTTTTATAGAGATTATAGTACATAATAACACATTATGACTCAATTTTTTTAAGGTTATACTTTTGTCACACATTAAAGCAACTACTGGTTGATATTGTTCTATATTACTGTTTTAGAATCATTTCATACCTGTCTCCTGACAGCCTTATTCACAAAACTAAATCAAGAAATAAGCTATTAACTGATCAATATTTTATTCTTTTTTCTTTTGGCATTTTATTTTACCATAAGGAGTTTTAGTTTATAAGGTGCTTTATGATATGAAATTATTTTAATGTTATGCAGATAAGAAACTATTAAAAGAAATGACATGTTTTTGGCAAAGCATTTGATTGTTTAAATGATCTTTACGTAAAAAATATTCAACACTCACGCATGGAAAGAGTGCATTTAACGATGGCTACTATTACTTTAGAATCTTGTTTCTTAAAGGCAGGAGTTATGCTCTGCAGAGGGCAAATTTCAATGGGCAAAGCCTAATTTTTGTACTATTGGAAGTTTGAATAGGTATGTTGCGCATAGTTAACTGCTTATGTTAAGTATGGGTGTCTGAGACAGAAGATGAATGTTCTAGGAAGAAGTAAATCAATCTCAGAAGAGTTATAAAGTAAAGTAGCATTACGGTGGGCACACAATGTGCTCTACCCAAAGTTGTTCCTGCATTTACAACACGAAATGCAGAAGGAAAAGACTGACAAATTGATTGGTTCTGCCATTTCCTTAGTAATGTGTGCCCTGTCACTTTTTGAGTTTCTTAAATAAGATCCAATTGCTCCTTAGTTCTTAATTACATTTCAGATTTCCTTTGTTACAGGATTTGTTACCACAAATCTAAGAGACCTTGCATGGGACTTTGACAGGAAAGATTGGACTATTTAACCAGAACTAATGAATTGCTTCCATTTCATTCATGAAAAAGTGTAATACATGTTTATGCTGTTTCCTGGATTGTGCATGTAACTGACAGCAGGTTACACTCTCAGAATAGTAATAGAAATGTGTAGAAAGACAATATGAATTTCTTCCATATGCCAAAATATGCTGAGAGACTACTTATAAACTCTGTGACATTCTAATTTTATATGAAGAAAATTGTTTATTCATTTTTCAGTTTCAATCACAATTGACCAAATGATTCAGACTTTACATCAGACTATGCCTATCAAATGGAATACAACATAATAATAAAGAAAAATGACCATTTATATTCTCTAACCACTAATCACATACTTCAGAGTATAAGTGTGTTGATTTGTATTTTCATTGGTTGTTTTTTGTTTCCCTGGATAAAAAACTTATTACTGCCATGTTTATTATTTCTTCATGTGCAATAAATTCTTATACCTCAAACTAACACTGACATAATTTCTAATAGTAATACATCTAGTTAGATTAAAATTTCAGTCTTTTGTTCATTGGTATGTTTAACATCTGTAATATATTACTTGAGGTGTCATTATGTGCTAAAATTAATATTATCTGTTAAAAACATTGTTCCAATTTATAACATGTATTAATGTATTAAAATCTATTATATTGATATGAACTGTTCTGAAAATTTCAGTAGTAGTTTTCTTTTTGTGGAAATTCATTTTTTTTTTTTTTTTGTCTTTTTCCCATGTCCGGCAACGGATCGCAACCCTCAGTGTTGCCCCCGTACCGGACCGGGGACTGGCAACGGGATCGCACCCCTCGGTGTTGCTCCCGCGCCTCGCTCAGCCAGTGAATTATATTGATATGAACTGTTCTGAAAATTTCAGTAGTAGTTTTCTTTTTGTGGAAATTCATTTTTTTTTTTTTTTTGCCTTTTTCCCATGTCCGGCAACGGATCGCAACCCTCAGTGTTGCCCCCGTACCGGACCGGGGACTGGCAACGGGATCGCACCCCTCGGTGTTGCTCCCGCGCCTCGCTCAGCCAGTGAATCCGAACCCTCGGGCGGGAGCACCGCCGCACTTCCCAAGCGGTGCACTATCCAGTGCGCCACCGGGCGGCCATGGAAATTCATTTTTTACATAAATGTAATTATTTATCAAATTTAAAGATTAAAATGATTTTATAAAATTTCCCCTTTGTAAGACAAGAATTTTAGCCTCTTTCATTAAATACAGAATCACATCTCCCACATTTGCTGATTTGTGTTAAGATTCTGAGGTTTAGATGTAGAATATTATTAAATTTGTAAATTTTATATAGTGTATCCTCTGAATTTAACTGAGTTCACTGATTCCAATCAATTATCTTATATCACATTTTTCCCATTCTCATGTTGTAACCTTTGATTCCCTTTTGAGTCAAGCAGGTAGGTGATATATTTTCTGAAACAATGCATGTTTAAAAATGTCTTGTTTTTTTTTTCTTTATGTAAATATTAAAATTATTTCGCTCTACATTTTGGGGCAGAGAGCACAGCACAGCGGGGCTGCTATGATGCCTGACTTCTCAGCTGTAATTCCTGCATCCATCAATCACTTCATAGACTCTAACCTTAGACAAGAATTTTAAGCTCTGTGTGCCTCAATTTTCTCATTTCTTTAAGAGAGCTAACACTAGTTCTTTCTCAGATTAGTTTTCAACTGAGAAAATAGTTTAAATTAGTGATCTATAATAGACTGAGAGGTAGATGACACTGTTCTACCTTCTGTTTTTATTTGGTTGTTAACAATGTCTCCTCTTCAGATCTACAGTCATACCAGGGAGTCAGGTATGTGTGGAAGATTCTAGTTCTGCTTAATTAATGCAGTTCTGTATCTTGAGGTAACATAGTTCCTAGTCCAAATTCCTCATCCTATGGTATACATTAGAGCACAAAGGACTTGATTCTCTCAAATCAAAAACCTGAAGTGTTTTTTTTTTTTTTTTTTTTTTTAAAAGATGACCGGTAAGGGGATCTTAACCCTTGACTTGGTGTTGTCAGCACCATGCTCAGCCAGTGAGCGAACCGGCCATCCCTATGTGGGATCCGAACCCGGGGCCTTGGTATTATTAGCACCACACTGTACCAAGTGAGCCACGGGCCGGCCCCTGAAGTGGTTTTTGATTCCACTACTATCAACAAAGATGCAATGGCCTATCCCCAGTCCAACTCTACTCCCATTTTCTGTCCACTGTTTTCAGGTATGTGCAGCTTGTGATATGTAAAAAAAAAAAAAAAAAAAAATCAGGTGGATTCCTTAGAAAACACTACCCACACAGAAGAGGAGCTGCTCAAGTTTCTCATCGGTACAACACTTGAATTTATAAGTGCTCAGAAAGTGGAGAAGTGAAAACAAGTATTTTTTGTTTAATCTCCTGAGAGGAGTCTTATTCTGCTTTTGGCAGAAAAACATCACAGCCATTGACTTTTTCAATGTGGACCAGAAGTAAAGGGTAAATCGTCCTAGATTCTTATGAGTCTTCAGTCCTAGATTTTAGCAATGATGGCTGATTTATTCATTTCTAAGGGTATTTAGATAGACGTTTCTAAGAGCCTTTCCCATTTAACCATAATCAACTGAATTTAAGTGGTTTTTGCTTAATCATTCTCATTTAGAAGGCTACATGTTTAACTAGGTTTGGAAACTATTAGATGATTTACATATTTCTCCAAGTGATGTTCTAATGAAAAGTAGTCTAGCAGGTATTAATGAATTTGTTTGAGGGGAAAAAAGCAGCAACAAATTCATGATAATAAATATAACACTGATCAGAATTAACATGTATTATACAATCACTGTACGTAACGTTTTTACCCGGATGATCTCATTTGCAACTCATAATAGCAATGCAAGATACACTATCTACTTTACAGGTGAAATAACAACCAAAACAATAACAGAGATAGTAGAAACAAAGCAGATTTTGTAGGAACACAAGGTTAGCAAATAATTAACCTGGCATTTTCACTCAGATTTTAGAAACATCCTCATACAAGCTTCACCTTAAGGTAGTTTGGAGGTTCTAGGTTAAAGAGGTATCTTACTGGGAGGGTTACTCAGAGCACCTAGGAGATTAACTTGCACTGTACAGTCCACTGTATTCTGCAGCTCATACCCCTCCCAACCAGGTGCCATTTCCCTATTACCAGAAATAACCAAAACAAATTATTTAAGCTGCTTATTTTTGTATTTATGTTCATGTATCTAAGATATATGCTTATACTGCATTTCTTGACTTTTCAGCTTCTGGCATTAGCTATTGATTACCTATCTTGAGAAATTAGTATTTAGCTAACTTTTACTGCTCCTGTCCATCTACTATACTACACATGTAAGTTTTCTGTATCCTACATTATATATGCTCATTATACACACACACACACACACACACACATATACATATATATGACTAGATAAATGTGATTCACAGTTATTCAGTATATCGTACTATAATTGCTTTTTGTTCCTTTTGAAATTTTTAATTTGCCCTTGGATTAATTCATTTCTTGTTGTTTTTTTGTTAGTTTTATTTTCTCTATTCTTTTAATTAATTCATCTCCAGACAATGCCCCAACTGTCTATATGTTTTTCTTAATACATTTAAGCACATCAAATATTCTATCAATTTTATCTTTCTAAAGTCATCCACCAGAGCCTCTGATCTGCTTCAGTATAAACAGGTTGCTCTAGAGGTTTGCTGCCTAGTTGTCATTTAGAGACAGTTCTTAACCATCATCCCAAGGATTTCCTTCCCTTGTCTTTCTGGTTGGAATGACTGCCTCTTGGATTTCAAGTCTTCCTTCTTGTTCTATTCTCTCATCTTAGGGGAGCTACCACTGTAGTAATTTCCTGAAAACAGGGGGTGGGTGAAAATTGAAGGAAAAATCCATTGAAATCTTGCTTATCTGAAAAAATCTTAACCTTCTTTTATACTTACATGATGATTTGGTTGGATATAGAAGTTTAGGTGAAAAATCCTTTTCTTTCTCAGGCTTTTAAAGCACTGTTTTGTTGTCTTTAGTTTCTAGTATTGCTCTTAAAAAGTCCCAACTCATTCTATGGATAATCTTTGATAGGTAAATTGTCTTTTAATTTGCAAGATGTTCAGTGTCTTCTCTTTGTCCTCATTATTTTGTGATGACTTATGACCTTGAGGTCCATCTACTTATACCTGCCATTCTGGATACTGGATAGTCTCTTTCTTTTAGAAACTCAAACAATTTGATTTGCAGTCTTTTCTTTATGGGTATTAATAATTTAGTCTCCCATTATTTTCATTTCTAAAACTCTTCTTCAGAAATTTCTCCTCCTGGAGTAATCCCATAACTGTCTTTTGCTTCTCTTTTAATTGTTATCTCTTTGTATTTTTGCTTTAATTCCTGATATTTTCTCAAATTTACCTGAGAAATTCTTACTGAATATTGCATAATCTTATTTTTAATATCTTAGAGTCTTTTTGCTGTTGTACTTTTTTCAAAACACTCTTCTTTTCTCATTATGCAATATATTCTCTTATTTATTGAGAAATTTTGGAATTGTCTTCCCCTTATACAGTTTCTTATTCTGCCTAGTTGCTTTTATCAGTTTGTTTTGATCTTAGTATTTCTTCTTTAGACACTTCCTTTAGATACCTGGCTGTGCTTGGCTGTCCACTTAGAAATAAAGACAACACTAGAAACTGATGGGAATCTCTGTGCATGTGTATATGGCTATCACCTCATCAATCAATATAGGGTGATATGGATAGGTCATTTTACATGAGAATTCACTATCAGTATGTATAGGTTATTTCTTTTGAGTATTCAGATTTCATAACAAAGGCTCTTTAAATCTCTACCTTAGAGAAATAAACTTTGCTGTTAGTATTCTGGAAGTAAAGTTTGAAGGAGGGCTGGTGTTCTCAGAAATTATTTCACATAATTCCAGTTTTCACTATAGTATTTCCTCTCAACTGGGTTTTAATTTTCTAAATATCATATACCTTTTGTTTTACTCTCTCAAGAGGATAATTCTCCAGTCTTCTGCTAGCTATAATAAGTGGGTAATTGCTTCATAAAAAACTTTCAGCCTGTACTTTCTTTCCCTCCTAAACTCTACTTCCAGAGATACCTGTTGTCAAATATTCCTGATTTTTTTTTGATGTTTTCCATTTTAAGTCATATTGTTTTTCAGCTTGTTACATTGAAGTCTTAAAACAATCAACAGAGAAATGACAACCTACAGAATGGGAGAAAATGCTTGCAAACTATGCTTCCAACAAGGGATTAATGTCTAGAATATACAAGGATCTCGAACAACTTAACAGTTAAGAAAACAAATAACCAGATTAAAAAATGGGGAAATGAGCTGAATGGAGATTTCTCAAAAGAATATGTAGAAATGGCCAACAGGCACATGAAAAAAATGCTCAACATCAGGGAAATGCAAATCAAAACTACATTGAGATATCATTTCACCCCAGCTAGACTGGCTATTATCAAAAAGACAGAAAATAATAAATGCTGGTGAGGATGTGGAGAAGAGGATCCTTTATGCATTGTTGATGAAACTGTAAATTAGTGCAACCATTATGGAAAACAGTATGGAGTTTTCTCAAACAACTATGGATAAAATTATCATATGACCCAGAAATCCCACTACTGGGCATACCCAAAGGAATGGAAATCATCATGTGGAAGGGATACCTGCACTCCTGTTTTATCACAGTGCTATTTACAATAGCCAATATATGGAACTAACCTAAATGTTCATCTAAGGACACTGGATAAGGAAAATCTTGTATATATACACAATGGAATACTATTCAGCAATAAAAAAGAATGAAATTCTGCCATTTGCAACAACATAGGTAAGTTTGGAGAAAATTATGTTAAGTGAAATAAGCCAGACACTTATTTCAATTATTTCACTTAATATTTCAGAAAGAGTAATACTGCATCTTCTCACACATAAGTGGTAGCTAAAAAATAAAAAAAAAAGAAAGAAAGAAACAATCACAATAATATATTGAGCTTTAAGAAAGACAGAACAAAACTATGGTTACTAGAGATGGGAAAGAGGGAGGGGGAGGGAGATTAGGGAGAAATTAAGGTAATGGATGCAAAGAATAGTTACATTTTGTAATGATGACTATGCTAATAATCCTGATTTGATTGTCACATATTGTACACAAATACTGATAGTCAACATTTTACCCCACAAATATATATAACCAATTATGTTTCAATAAAATAAAATAGCATAAGATGAAATTTCTTAAACAAACAAACAGAATAAGAATGAGGGTTGCCAGACAAGATACTGGATTCCCAGTTAAATTTAACTAGCCATCCTGTATTGGCATTTTATAAACATTGCAATCCTATTTAAAAATAACCTCTTGTGGGCCGGCCCGGTGGCGCACTGCTATAGTGCGCCGCTTGGGAAGCGCGGCGGCGCTCCCGCCGAGGGTTCGGATCCCACGTACAGACCGGTTCCTGCTCACTGGCTGAGCAAGGCACGGGAGCGACACCGAGGGTTGCGATCCCGTTGCTGGTCCTGGTCCGGTACGGGGGCGACACCTGAGGGTTGCGATCCGTTGCTGGACACGGAAAAAGACAAAAAAAAAAACGTACAGACCGGTTCCTGCTCACTGGCTGAGCAAGGCACGGGAGCGACACCGAGGGTTGCGATCCCGTTGCTGGTCCTGGTCCGGTACGGGGGCGACACTGAGGGTTGCGATCCATTGCTGGACACGGAAAAAGACAAAAAGCAAAAAAAAAAAATAACCTCTTGTGTCTGCTCAGTGAGCTACCACTTACCCATTAGTTTATAATTTTCAAAATGTAAAGCTATCATCATATCTTTTGTTCTCTTTGCACTTTTATATTTATAGTCTACAAATCCTTTTTACTGTCATTTAAGTGTGAGTTGAAGAGGAAGTCAAAGTTCCTTTGTTCTGTCCAATCAAAAGCAGTTCTTTTTCAATGCACATCACAGAATTTCTTCTTAGTTACCGAAAGAGAAGTTAAACCCTCTTTTTTAAATTGGACATCATCACTGAAATTACAATGCCTCTATGTCCAACAGAAACATTTATGAGGTATGAGTGTGATTTTTGGACATGGAATCTGAGACATTGTTATATATTTACTACTGTCACTTAAATGAATAGTTCCATAAAATAGAAAAGATGAAAATATAAAGCTTCTCAGTGGTTATTGTTAATTCATTGATCTACTTAACATTTTTTAACAGAGCAGTATGTGAGTTGGACATAGTAAGGAGATTATCTTCAGATTCATTATGTGAATTTCATGACAAGTTTAATCTGTAATCCAGCCCATAAAATGACATAAAGAGGAAAGGTTTGAAATTTTTCTGGAACTGAAATATGAGAACTGGAGGATCTCTTAAAGGTCATTTTTCCTATATCTTCTGATATCTTTTTATATTACTCATCTCTTTTGAAGGTTACAACTTTTTTCTCACTTATTAAAGCACATACATTTAAAAATTATGTCTTAAAAATAGCATAATGTACATCAGTTGAGTTTTCTACTCTGAATTCTAATAGCCACATTTAAGTTTATAATATATAAATATATATTACTTAAAACATATAAAACCTAAATCCCTTGGTTTTCTATACCACTAACACCCATACTCACCTTTTGAAATGGAGTTTGAAATCAGACATAAAGTATTTATTTAGAAAGGATATAGGGCACAACATTTTTATTCTCTGTCTTGGGACCATCTCAGTGAATTTATTGTTGAAAAAAGTTAAACATACATTAACAATGTCCATTAGTTTTATGAAATTGTTGTCAAAACCATTTTTGTTACCCTGAGAGGATGTTGGACGCCATTATGAGAAGTTCCCACCTCTTTTAGGGAACTCTCTAGAATATTGTTTATGTTCTGATGCCCTTTGAGTCTTAAGGATGATGTTTGGCTTTGATGAAATGAACTTTTTATATATAGTTCAGTGTGGTGTGTGTGCGCGTGCGCACATGCACATGTGTATCAATTTGTGTCTGTGTGTGTGTGTGTGTGTGAGAGAGAGAGAGAGAGAGAGAGAGAGAGAGATCCCTGATGTGTTTTTTCCTCATTTCTGACAGTTAACATTACTGCACTCTGCCAGTTCGGTCTGTATTACCATCTGTCACTTGGGGAATGTGTCTGTCAATTAGCACTTCTACAACACTATCTGTCGACCCACAAAAGGTACCAGGAAAATAACTTGAAGGCTACTGTCAGGAGGGAATTGAACTAGGTATCAAGTTCTTTGGAAGTACATTTATTTCACAGCATCTGCGTGTCAAGTAGTGATGAATGCCCTTTTTAACTAGGTGAGAAAGTAAAATTTGTCTCTTTGAAGAAACTTCTATGAAGTAGGCTATGCTCTTTTAACAATGCCAATGGATCTATAAAATGTTTTTTATATTTACTTCTTTATTAATATACAGTTTTAAAGTACATCCAGGAAAAGCCTTATCATAATTAAAAAAAAAACATACCTAGACTTAAGAAATGACTCATATTTAGAAAATCACTCATACAGGAATGTCTGATATTTGATTTATCCTCCTACTACAATTTAATCTGTAATATCTCGAGGTTAAATTATTGAGGGTAAACATACTTTACAAAAAAAATTCTTTTTGTACCATGACCAGATGTTTTTCTAAAGTTCATTTCAGAAAAAATGATTTCTCATGAAATCTGTTGTTTATAACTATGTTATACCTATTTAAATGGCAGAGTTCTAAAACCTAATCATACTGGAGTACAGTTGTGAAGATGTAAGTGCAAAAGTCTCCTCAAGTACCCTTCATTCTGCTTGTTCTAACTGCATACTTTAATAATACATTTTAGAGATAAAATTTCTTTAGTCCAGGAATCTCATAAAAAAGCTCTGTTATTTACCTTTTTAACACCAACACCAAACAGAATGAATGGATTCATATACAATTCTACATTTATTTATGTGTGTGCACATATAAATATATACAAACACATATGCACATATATAAGCCAGCACGTGTGTTAATGCATAGATATGTTTATGTGTATATCTATATTTGTATAGATATGCACACACAATGTGCATTCATTTTCATTATAATAGGTTATAAAAAATAGAAAATTATGAAAATAGATTAAATTATCTTAAAAATATAGCAACAGAATACATTTAGCATGAGAATTGTATGCATACTAGTTAACGTACGAGGGTTTTTGTAATCAAACAATGGCTCAGATCCAGCAAATATTAGCAGTGCAATAGCAAAATATTTTTTGTGTCTTTCAGCTTTAGGTTCCTAAGCTATAAAATGGGAAAAGGAATATTCTAATAAGTTTTCAATAAAGTAAATATAATGTACCTAGCTAGAAAATCATACATGGTAAGTACTCAGTAAATGTTAGCTAAAATTGGTAAAAGCTTTTATTACACATCTCAACAACCTCTAAAGGCATAACTGTATTGTAACACAGTAAAATGATTTTATATTAATACATTAATTCATCTGAATCACATATATTTTTAGATTTTATAACAGGTGAAAACCTTAAAGATGATCTATTTTTTCCTGCATAGATAATGAAACTGAACATCAAAATCCTTGATAAAGGGAAATTTGTTTTCTTTTTTTTTATGGGGAGATGTAAAAATTTAATCCTTTTTTTAACACAGTAGTTTCTGTTCAATATTCATTAATTTTCCCTTGTAATTTATTTTGGCTAGAAGATATTTTATTTATTTGTATCTGGGAATATACCCCGAGAAATGGAATTCATCATGTTGAACAGATACCTGTACTCCAGTGTTTATTGCAGCACTATTTACAATAGCCAAGAGTTGGAAACAGCCCAAATATCCATCATCAGATGAGTGGATAAGGAAACTGTTGTATATCTACACAATGGAATACTACTTTGCTATAAAAAAGAATGAAATACTGCTATTTGCAGCAACATGGATGGATTTAGAGAAAATTATATTAAGTGAAACAAGTCAGGCAGAGAAAGAGAAATACCACATATTATCACTTATTTGTGGGAGCTAAGAATAAATAAGGGAAATTTGTTTTCAATTTCCTATATTACCTAAGTTTCAGAAAGGAATAATAAATCCTTGAGAACTCCTCACATAATGTTGAATATTCTTTTTTGTTGTTGTCTAGCTTCAGGTTTATTTACATTTTGACATTAGTTCTTCAAATGACTCGGATGATATGTTTGGCATACTTCATAGATGGCTGGATCTGCAGGCTGACACACTGTTCAACATTATAAACCTGCAAAACCACTGTTTGTAACCATAAAAAGCCATGGTTATGCTGGTATTCAGGTGATGTTTGGGGAAAGTATGAGAGTTTTGATAGGCCCCTGACACCATTGTCACTGACCCAAGTGTCATTCCCATGAGAATCTCCTGAGGTCAATGAGGCAAGCTTGCATTCAGTTACACTTGATATCTTTTGCTGAAAGTGTTTCCTTCAAAGTTATAAAAGTAACTGTGAATTTTTTTATGGTTCATATTTTACAGTTCTCATTTTTATCAAACTTCTAACCTGTCCTCTGTGGAAATTCTTTACATGGCCACTGTATGTTTGACATCAGAGAAATATGTATGTTCTTCAGTGCAAAGTCATTTGAGAATATCTTTCAGTCAAATATAAAAAAAAGATTTGTTGCTTTCTATGACAGCTTGAGATTTTCCCCAGTATTACAAAATACAACACTCAATTCAGAACATTCCTTGGTGAGTTTCTCCCCACAGACAGTTCCCCCATTCATTTTTTAAATGCCAATTAAAAAAGCAATTCTAAAACATATCTGGCTTGATCATAAACAACTTTTTGCCTTAATAAATGAATAATGGAAGGTGTTAGGATCAAATTGTGTGTTTACCATTATTGTATGTCATGCCATTATCAGAGCAACTGACTCTGAACTTCCTTCCCTATCTCTTTTTGGGAATGGATGCAGTCAGCTGATAGAATCTTGATTCTAACAAAAACATAAAAGAACAAATAAACTCATGTGGTCTGGAAGGGACAAAGTACATAATATGGTTTGAGGGTAAGTGGTCAAATATTAATTTCTGGGCTTGATTCTTCAGCAGCTGGGCAAGTTCCTGAAACAGATCTGTTAAATTTCAAGAAAATTAACTACTAGAGATAAAAATCACAGGCTCTGCTGAATTAGGTAAGTGAAAAAAATAAACCATTTCTATTTGAATATAGAGAAAATTTGGATTTGAAAATTAAAGTTTTCTAGTATCCATTATGACATATGGCATTACAGTTACTATGGGTCAAACGTATCTCCCAAAAGTTATATATTAGAAACTTGAAAATTTCATTGTAACAGTGTTAAGAGGGTGGGATATTCAATTATGGTATTTGAAAGGTAGAGTCTTTGAGAGGTGATTGGATCATGAGGACTGTGCCCTTGTGAATCATGGGCATGGTTTTGATGGCTTTATAAGGAGAACAAGTGAGAAAGTTAGCTCTCTTGCTTAGGTTATTCTTGCCATGTGACACCCTGTCGTAGAGAGTCAACACCAAGAAGATGGCCTTTACCAGATGTGTTCCCTGGACCTTGGACTTCCCAGCTTCTAATCTATAAGAAATAAATTTTGTTTCTTTACAAATTAACTAGTTTTGTGTATTCTATTATAAGCAACAGAAACAAACTACTACAATAGTCTTTTACTAACTGCTTGCTTTATCACATAAAATTGTATGTCATCATAGTAGCTTTAGTGTTGCTATAATTTTTTTTTATTTTTCAGCTTGCCTTTTTGCTCTTTGTCTTTCTCTCTCTCTCCTTTCTTTCTCATTTTGTAAGAGAGGAATTCAAATTTCAATAGCAAGTGGTAGGTGAGGTGAGACATAATGAATAAGGGCTACATATTATTACTAATAGCATGACAGCGAAAGCATCAGTGTAGTTGTGCTGATCCTCCTGCCCTGAAGTTGGATGGGCAAAGTGATGGACCCAGACAAAGGACGTGAATGTCCAGGGTGTTGCCACAAGTGAGAAAAGGAGGCCCGAGGTCTTAGCATCTTTTACAGTGAACAACAAACAAGCCAGACCCCTTTCACTGGAAAGAAGCAATGACATGATATTCATGTTGCAATTGCCTGGACTTCATTATTTAACTAGGCAAACAGTTAACAGAAACTGTTTCATGGCACAGATAAGTCTTGTCCTTTGGTGCACTCATCAAAAAATGTACAGACATGTTCAAAGTCCTACTGAAATTTTTCACTTTCTACATTGTTTCTTGTTTGTCTGCTTTCATTCTTCTTTTAATCTCAGATGTAAATAATTGAGTAAAATACATGTTTGTTCATGATCCAATATTTTAGGTAAACACCCTTATTATAGCCACAGGCTTTGGCTGATTATATTGAATTCTCTATTTATGTAATATTGTTTTCAAATAATGATGTTTCTCTCTTCCCTTCCAAACACTGTACAGTTAATTTTACTATTATTTATGATCACGAAAATATTTATGGTGATAACAGAGATGATTGTCTTGTTTCTGACTATTGTCAGAACAAAATGACCATGGGTTTCTATTATTTCTGCCTGTCCTGCAAAGAGAGGGACTAATTTCCATTTGTCCTTTATTCTAATTTCAAGGATGTCTATATAGCAAACAACCTTAAAAAACAGAGATAGTGTCTCCCACTGAAACAAAGAGTAGACATTCTTGTTCTCCCATATATTAAAACAATGCCTCCATCTGGAACAAAAGGTAGACATGCTAACTACCCATTATGAAGGATTGTAATTCTCTAAACCCAAAATTCTTCTCCTGTAATGCCATAAGTTGTATGCACATGTATCCACACAGGGCCATCCATAATGCAATCAGTTGTGTGCACATGTATCTGTATATGCCCGGTTACGCGTATGTGTATCCATATAGGCCCATCTGTAATGCAATCAGTTGAGTACACATGTATCCATATAGGCCCATCTGTGGTGCTCCTTGGGTCTTGGGAAAAGTTGAACAAACACAAGCTGCTACTTACTGTACCATGAAAAATGAAGACCTTTCTCTCTGACTCAGAAGCTACATGTCTTTTACAAGCATTTGTGAATTCACCTATAACCGTACTTCGAGGGTAAAATCTCAGACTCTTTATACTTTTGACAGTTTTCCAGGATAGGATTCTGGCAGAGATATGACTGTGGAAGAGGAGGGGCAAGAACTCTATGGGTTAGGTTCAGTGATATGAGAAGATTCCCTGAGATACAGTAGTGTATGCTCTCACCCAAGTGGTGGTATTGGTGGTGAGGGTATAAGGATTCCTCACTGTACTACTCGCTAATGAATGTTTAAAGGCTGTGTAGCCAGAGAAGAATTGAAACAAACAGCCCAGATGGTACTTTGGTTATTTTTCATTCTCCTTTATACGAACAGTGGTGCCACATGCCTTCTGTCCCTCCTGGAAAGGCAATTCGGTTGTGTCTACTGAGTCAAGAAATCTCTAAATCACTGAGAAAAAAACATCTGTCATCACCTCTGAGTGTCTTCCTAATACCCCATCCTGTACACTGTTCAGTAATTTCATGAGGCAGATGAATGCCACTTCGATGGTGAACAAACAAGGAAGGTTATGCTTAGGCGGTTACTTTAAAAAAACAGGAACTAGACTCTACTGCCTACCGATGGCCAGGAGGCCATGCTGGTGGAACTGTCAGCTGTGATTGTTGTAATGCACTTGTAAAGAACAAAATTGTAAATAATGTTTTATTTCCAGGGACATCATGTGTACTTCAGAACCTTGCTTGTGAAAGCCAAGCATTCACTTGCAGTGTGCCTTCCTTCCAAGAACTTGATGACTTCCACCATAGGAGTAATCATTAAAGACTTCCAAGAGAATAAGGAAACTACATTGTGGATTATGTATTTCTCAAATGTCAACAGATAAGTATCTAAAATGAGGTTACCCTTGTTTAATCAGGGGAGCTTACCAGAGCAATAAATTACTAATTATCCCTAAATTGGGATTGATCCAATTAGAAAAGGTGGTATGGAATTTATCCCTAACATTAGTTAAAGTGATCAATGAAACTGCCTCAGTCCCAGAAGGCATTTAGGTGATGATAAAATTACCCTGGACTTCCAACTTTGGGGTCAAGGTAGTGTCTGTCCTAATGCAATTAATGCATCAGATCAAGTGAAAGATTAATTAAAAACTTAAGGAGGAATGCTTTGATGGTATCCCTCAGCAGCCTGGGTCCAGAACCCTGGGAATATGGTTAGGATCAATACTGCAGGTTGGTCTGTTCCTGATGTTCAGAATCTGTTTAATTAAATGCTATATGAAACAAATTGAATAGGCTTGGTTCCAGCCACTGTTAGTCAGATAATCAGAGTAGCTGCCAGAGTGGAATTCTTATAGGAAAATTAGCCAGAAGCCAAAATGTTGTAGGTCCAAGGGTAGGTATTGTTGGGAGAGCATTCTCTATGGGTCTCTCACGTTTCTGAAGTCTATTGAAAGGAAGCTGTGACTGTTTTTATTCAGGATTATGTTTTAAGGATGTTCATAATGCAAACGGCCTTGGAAGTTAGAGGTAGTGATTCTCTAGGGAGAAAAGAGTGAGTTTCCTTGTACGGAGTCTTGGAATATAGGGATAGTATTCTTCCCCAGAGTAAAGGAAAGACATTCTTATTATCCATTATAATAAAGATACTGTTTCATGCTGTAGCAAAGAACAAACAGACTTACCGAATATTACAAAAGACTTGAGCTCCTAAGTTCAGGGTTCATCCCCAGTAACACAGCCCCTTGCTTGTAGAGGCATCCATCTGGGCTCATTTGGTTGCCCCAATGGGACTTGGGGATAAGGGGACTGACACAACATGCTGATGCTCATAGTGCATTCTGGACTGCGACTAATACTGTCCTCTGGATCTGATCTAAGAGTCTCATTTCTTTTATCAGCTTCCATGAAACGGTATCAGGTTAAATGTTGGTTTGCAGGTAGACCACAATCTCAGATCTTTCATAGTTCTTGATACTATTCTTTGTCAGCCAGGGAAAAATATTTTTCCCTTATAAAATATTTTGTGATAGCTTTTTCAAATGAAATAAGTTTCTTTTTATTTTTAGTTTAGTCAAACAGAATTCATCAAAGGCTTTTTCTTATATTGCTTGAAATTTTTGAGTCCATTAGTGAAATGATTTTACTGGCAAATTTCTGATATTAGATCACTCTTGCATCCCTGGGGCAAAACCTACTTTATCACAGTATTTTATTTTGTAAATTTATCAATGTTCTTAATTTGTTAATATGTTGTTTTGGAACTATGCTCCTATTTTCTTATGTAAAATTTGTATCATCCAAACATTGGTTCCCCAACTGTTACAGGGAGGGCTCTTTTGTTGGGAAAGGCAAAGTAGTAGCCCATAGAACTTAATGCTCCTTCCAAAATTGTAAACCAAAGACAAAGTTTCATTCTTAAATGAATTTCAAAAAAAAGTGCCGCCATCTATAACTTCAAAGATACAGAAATGGGAACTCCTATCACTTCCTCACTTATCTTACTTGAGTAACCTTTGCATGTGCACTGATTATTATAACTGAACCTTGCAGCTGTTATTCAAGATAGTACTTCTTACCTTGAAAAAAACCTTTATTTTCTGGAATTTAGTATGAAACAATTTTTTTTTTCCTGGCAAATATTTTCCTCCTCTATGTGTTGTATTAGTCAGGATTCTCCAGGAGAGCCAATGGCATAAGTCCCAGTCCAAGAGCAAAGGGAATATGTGTGCTCCAGCTCAATTAGTCAGGCAGAAAGAGAGAGAGCAGATTCTTCCTTTCTCTAACTTTTTGGTCTATATATGCCCTCAATGGATTGGATCATGCCCACCCACATTGGGGAGGGCTATCTCCTTCATTCGGTGTACCCACTCAAATGTTAATCTCATCCAGAAACACTCTAATGGATGGACTCAGAAATAATGTTTAACCAATGTGTGGTTACCTTGTGCCCCAGTCAAATTGACACATGAAATTAACCATCACATCTGTTGACAAGAAAAACTAGAATCAGTTTTATTTCACATGATATTAAAAGGTACACTTTCACAGCAATGTATTTTTGGAGTCATACCTCATAGATATATTAACTATCTTGATATTTGCCAGATTTTAGTTAAAAAGAACATTATGTCAATATGCTACAGTACATTATGTTGTTCCTCAGAAAGCATAACGCTTATTAGGCCTGGTGAGGAGGGAGTAGTAGTAGCTACTCCGTGGGTTTAGTAGTCTGCAAGCTAAAACTTGCACCATCTATCACCAAGAAAAATTTCAACATCTGCTGGGAACTTGAATTTTTTAAAGAAATGTGTACATACTTGAATATGTGTCTCCAATTTGGTTACCAAGTAGCCTCTAAAACTTGTAGATTTGAGAGGCCAAGAGTAAGGGATCACTCTACAGTGAGTCCAGACTTCAGTACAAGCTGCCTTCATTTTATTTTTTAATTAGTTATGAATATTAATGAAATACAGATCTGGTTGTCACCCGTTGTGCCCAAGGTGTGAAGATCAGATCCATACTGGCAGCATGCACCTTACCACAAATTGCATTTGTACCCTGTGTTCCCCACCCAATCCCCCCACCCTCCCTCTCCCCCATCCACCCCAACTCTGCTTTGTATCCCAAGGTATGTTCTCTCCCCCTGCAAGCTTCTGCACAGCAAAGGAAATGATCAACAGAGTGAAATGACAACCTACAGAATGGGAGAAAATTTTTGCTAACTATGCATCTGACAAGGGACGAGCTGCCTTCAATTTGGACATTATGACAAGAGTGAAATGACAACCTACAGAATGGGAGAAAATTTTTGCTAACTATGCATCTGACAAGGGACGAGCTGCCTTCAATTTGGACATTATGACACCATAAATCCAAATATGCTTTAAGTGTCTATGGAAATTGTTAGAATTATAACCTGCTGGCCCAATCCAGCTTACCACCTGTTCTTGTGTGTAGATTTTTATTGTAACACACTCATTTGATTCCATATTGTCTATGTCTGCTTTTTCATTGCAATAGTAGAATTCAGTAGTTTTGACAGAAATCATATGGTCTTCAAAGTCTTAAAAATTTACTATCTTTTTTTAAAAAAAATGTTTGTTCAACTCTGGTCTATGGAATATAGGGCTTTGTAAAGAATTCATATAATCTTCTGCAAATAAACATTTTCTTTTGCCAATGAGCCCTTATAGAGATCTGATGACCTGACCTTTGAACATCAAGTGACATTGTAACCTGAGCTGACCATCAAAAATTGGTATTTTCTGATTCTTTTATCCCAAAATTTATATATATAGCAATATTATATCATCAAGTGGTAGTGGAAGACGTAAGTGTCATAAACACTCAGGTCAAATTCCCAAAGCATTTATTTTTGTTGTGTGTATTTCTCCTTCCACTAACACCTACATCTTGCAAATGTAACTGTTCCCTGTGTCGAATTGTTGGAAGAAGAAAAACTTTGCTTTGATTATGGACGGTTTTGTATTATATGCTGACACCAACCAGAAGGAACTTTTTCAGCATTAGAGTATGCTTTGAGCTGGAAGTGGCCTTGAAAAATATGGGAAAAAGAGAACACCTGCTTCCTTTCTACCCACAAACCGCCCACGCCCTTTTTCTTACCCTACCAGTAAGCAATACTTTTAACCATACATTTGGTTGTCCAGTTTGCCTGGAAAGAGACAGGGTCAAAGAAACAAATTTGTCTTGATTTATGGATACTTTCAAAAAATTTGGCAAGGTGGGCAAAGAGTGTGTAAGAATGAAGTTGAAGGATTGGTGTCAAAGAGGGTGTATAAGAGGAATAGAATGGACCTGTCAGAATGGAATCTGGATCATAAATAAGCCAACATTTGTGTCTTATGTGAGGTACACAAAAAGTCTCTCAGGACAATGGAAGTGCTCAGATATCTGATAGAAATAGCTTTTAAGACAGTTTGACTGCCATTAGTATCTGTGTATTAGTAGTTTTTGTGTTGCTATAACAGAATACCTGAAACTGTGAAATTTGTACAGGAAGGAGATTTATTGGGCTCCTGATTCTAGGACAGTTGCACCTGCTACAGGCTTCCGGCTGCTTCTGCTCAGGGCAGAAAGCAGCAGGTCAGCTGATGGGTGCATGGAGATCACATGGCAAGGGTAAGAAAGAGACACAGAGGGAAGGTGCCAGGTTCTTTTTAATCAGCAGCTTGCTTGGAAATTAGGAGTAAGAAATCACTCACGACCCCCCATGAGAGATCTGTCCCCTATGACCCAAGTGGTTCCCAACACTGCCACATTGGGAATTGGGTTTCAGCGTGAGCTATGGGGGGAAAGCGTAATAAAACTATATCAATCTGGAATTACTAATATCATCAATACTAATAAAGTCAACTGGGGTTTTATTTGTAAATAGAGCTGTGCAAAAGTATTGCAGGCATACTTTGTTGTATAATGCTTTGCTTTATTGGCCTTCACAAATACTGCATTTTTTACAAATTGAAGGTTTTTGGCAACCCTGAGTTATGCAAATCTATTGGAGCTATTTTTCCAAAAGCATGTGCTCATTTCATGTCTCTGTATCACATTTTGGTGATTCTTACAATATTTCAAACTTTTTCATCATTATTATATCATTTATGGTGATCTGTGATCAGTGATCTTTGATGTTACTATAGTAATTGTTTTGGGGCACCATAAGCCACACCTCCAAGATGGCAAATTTAATAAATGTGTGTGTTCTGACTGCTCCACTGACCAGCTATCTCCCCATCTCTCTCCCTTCCCTTGGGTCTCCTTATTCCCTGAGACACAATCATTTACTCTCATCATGAACAAATTATAAATTTTTGCATTAATGAATACATTAATTACCCTTATTTGATCATCATACATTGTGTACTTGTATTGAAATAAAACTCTATATCCCATAAATACGTACAATCAATACATGTCCATTAAAAATAAATAAATAATAAATAAAACTGAAAAGAAATTAGGATAATTAAAAACCCTATGATGGCCTCTATGTGAAAGAAAGAGTCTCACATCTCTACTTTAAATCAAAAGCTAGAAATGATTAAGCTATTGAGGAAGGCATGTGAAAGCCAACACAGGCCAAAAGCTAGGCCTCTTGTGCCAAACGGTTAGCCAAGTTGTGAATTCAAGGAAAAAGTTTTTGAAGAAAATTGAAAATGCTACTCCAGTGAACCCACAAATGATGAGAAAGCAAAACAGCCTTATTGCTTATTGGAGAAAGTTTTAGTGGTCTGGGTAGAAAATCAAATTAGCCACAACATTCCCTTAAGCCGAAGCCTAATCCAGAGCAAGGCTGTAACACTCTTCAATTCTGCAAAGGCTGAGAGAAGTGAAGAAGCTGCAGAAGAAAAGTTTGAAGCTAGCAGAGGCTGGTTCATGAGGTTTAAGGAAAGAAGGCATCTCTGTAACATCAAAGTGCAAGGGGGAGTAGCAAGGGCTGATGTAGAAGCTGCAACAAGTTTTGCAGAAGATCTAGCCTAGGTAATTGATGGACGTGGCTGCACTGAACAACAGATCTCCAGTTTAGACAAAACAGCCTTTTACTGGAAGAAGATACCGTCTGGGACTTTTATAGCTAGAGAGAAGTCAATGTCCAGCTTCAAAGTGTAGGCTGACTCTCTTGTTAATGAAGCTGGTGAATTTAAGTTCAAGCCAATGCTCATTTACAATTCTGAAAATCCTAGGACCTTTAAGATTTATGCTAAATCTGTTGTGCCTGTGCTCTATAAATGGAACAACAAAAGCTGAATGACAGCATATCTGTTTACAGTATTTTTTACTAAATATTTTGAGCCCACATTTGAGACTTGCTCTTTAGAAAAAAAGATTCCTTTCAAAATATTGTTGCTCATTGACAGTGCGCCCAGTCACACAAGAGCTCTGATGGAGATGTACAGAGATGTACAGAGATGTTTTTATGCCTGCTATCACAACATCCATTCTGCAGCCCATGGATCAAGGAGTTGTTTCAACTTTTAAGTAGTATTATTTATAAAATATATTTCATAAGGCTATAGTTGCTATCAATAGTGATCCCTCTGATGAATTGGGCAAAATACATTGAAAACCTGGAAAGGATTTGCTATTCTAGGTGCCAGTAAGAACATCTGTGATTCATAAGAGGAGGTCAAAATATGAACATTAACAGAAGTTTGGACGAGGTTGATTCCAGACCTCATGGATGACTTTGAGGAATGCAAGACTTCAGTGGAAGAAGTAACTGTAGATGTGGAAATAGCAGGAGATGTAGAATTAGATGTGCAGCCTGAAGATGTTACAAAATTGCTACAATCTCATAATAAAATTATAGCAAATGAGGAGCTGCTTATTATGGATGAGCAAAGAAAGTGGTTTTTTGAGATGGAATCTACTCCTGGAGAAGATGCTATAAACATTGTTGAAATGACAATAAAATATTTAGAATATGACTTAAAATTAGTTGATAAAGCAGCAGCAGGGCTTGAGAGGATTGACTCCGATTTTGAAAGAAGTTCTGCTGTGTGTAAAACACTATCAATCAGCATCACACGCTACAGAGAAATATCTTACGAAAGGAAGTGTGAATCCGTGCAGCAAACTTTATTTTTGCTTTATTTTTAAAAATTGCCACAGCTACCTGACCTTCAGCAACTACTACCCTGATGGGTCAGCAGCCATCAAGTTTGAGGCAAGACCCTCCACTAGCAAAGAGATTATAATTCTCTGAAGTCTCAGATAATCATTAGCATTTTTTGGCAAAAAGGTGTTTTTCAATTAAGGTGTGTATATATTTTTAAGAAATAACATTATTGGACATTAATACACTACAATATAATGTAAACATAAATTTTACATGCACTGAGAAACCAAAAAATTTGTGTGACTTGCTCTATTGCAATATTTGCTGTTGCAGTGGTCTGAAACTGAGCCCACAATATATCTGAGGTGTGACTGTATTTTAATTTTTAAAATATTTTATATTTGTAGTTGTTTTCCCTTTTTTCTTCTTTATTTTATTTGTATTAGTTTTAATTTTTAAAATTTATTTTGCCTTATGTTTAACTCGATTATTGGTCTTTGTTCATGTATACGTTTCTTTTAAATTTTTAAAAGTTTTAATTGTATAATAACAGCACATATTTGTGGGGTAAAATGTGATGTTTTTATACATATGTACAATATGTTACAATCTTATTGGGGTAATTAGTATATCCATCATCTTAGACATTAAATATTTCTTTGTGATGAGAATATTCAAAATCTTCTCTTTTAGCTATGGTGAAATATACAATATATTGTTAGCTATAGACACCCTACTGTGCAATAGAACACTAGGAATTATTCAATCTATCTAAGTGTAACTTTGTACCTGTTGACCCTATGTCCCCCCTCCCTCATCCTCTTCCCAGACTCAGGTAACCACAATTCTGTTCTTTATTTCTATGAGATCAACTTTTTTGTATTCAACACACATATTGTTATTTGCAGCAACAAAGATGAGCCTGGAGGACATTACGCTAAATGAAATAAAAGCCAGGTACAGAAAGACAAATACCACATGAAATTCATATGTGGAATTTAATTCACAGTTATATAGAATTTTTAGCCATCTGATGTTATATATTTCTGACTATGTTAGAGTCAGAGAATAATGTTTCCCTGATGTAGATCCTTTGGAGTGTGGCCTAGTTAATAGTTTGGACTCATTATGATTCATGCATGCTATGTCAGTCAGAGTTTAACCAGAGAAACACAATAAGAGGAAATAATTATTACGAGAAATAATGTAAGAAATTGGCTTATGCATGGAACCTGGCTAGGCAAGTTTTAAATTCCTAAAACAGACCATCAAGAAGAGTGGCCTGGAACACGTGGACAAAACTGAAGTTGCTGCCCACAGGCAGAATTTCTTCTTCAGGGAAGACTGAGCTCAGCTTTAAACTAATTGTATCAGGCCCACCCAGATTATCTAGGATCATTTCCTTAACTTAAAATGAATTTATTATGGATTTTAATTACATCTGCAAAATATCAATACCTAGATTAGAGTTGGGAGTACAGCCTAACCAAGTTGACACATCAAAATGACCAACACATATGCTAAAAAAATGTGCATTCCATATTATTTGGGTGTCATCTTTATTTCATCACTGCATTTATATAGGAAGCTGATAGCTACTAATGTATTTTGAGACATTAATTTAGGTACAAATGTGTTATTTTTACCAATCAGAGCCTCTCCCATTACCTAGTGTGTGGTTTTGGTTTTTGTTTTTAATCACATTTGGATTTGTCAGATATAAACATTACTATTTCAGGTACCTTGATGTTGGCCTAGGATGTCGTTTTCTGCTCCTTTATTATTAACCCAAGAAATGAAAAACAAACATAACAGAAATGAACAAAAATAACTAATATTCTGTTTCTTGTTATCTTAAACACATATAAGCAATGCGTTTCTAGATTATGTTTTATCAGGATTTTATTTACTAATGATCATTGTAATGAATGTAAGTACCCATATTTTACGGGGCATTCTCACTGAGAAGTGTCCTCCTGGAGGTTAGTGAGTTTCTGGTAAGTCAATCTTGGGTTCAGCCTTATAAAGCTAACTTCCAGTTTTCCCCCACAGCACCTTACTTTATATATACTCTAAAAACTGATTTTTTTTCCAAAACATTGTCTCATTCAGTTATAATTACACTGCATAAAAGGTGAAGTGGAAGAGAATTGGCAAACCAGACCAGATAGCCTGTCTGCACTGGTTGTTTTCTGTCTCCGCACTCCATCCCCATGCTAAGTAGACTCATTATAGTCATTGTATTGACCCATTTCCCTTTTCCGCCTTTGCTGACATCTGCTGTTTTTTGAAAAGCAGAGGCAAACACTGATGCATGCAGGCGATGGTGGAAAAAAGGAAGAGCACAGCTAAGAGCTCTTTATCACCCCATCTCATAGTAGTGGTATCTCATCCTCTCCCTCCCCAGCCTCCTCCAGGTCTCTTAAGGACCAAAACATCACAAGCCCATATTTTATTTTCTCATATTGTGAATAAAATCAAGACTAAAGGTTTTAATTGTACTGTCTAGGACGTTACAACTTTTGCATACTATCTTCTAGATTTTTGTTTTTAGGACTATGAGTAATTCTGCTACTGTAATATTGCAATGATATTTATAGACATGTTAAAATATTACACGGAGTGACAAGATTGATTTTAAAGTGGATTTTTGTCAACACATTTCCACTTTGCTGTACTATGGTATACTGTATGCTTCTAAAACACACAGAATATGTATTCAATTCAAAACAAATCAAGCAGAAGCATTAACATTCTAAATGTTTTTCAAAGGGAAATTCCTCTATTTTCTTAGAAAGATAAATTATAACTTAATGTGTATATACTGATTTACTGTTTATGGTTTTAGACTAAGAGAACAGCTCTGCAACAGAATATGCACGAAGCTATCATCCTCCATTGATTCCACCCACATTCTATTACCCTCCTCCCCACCCCACCCCCAGTACCACAAATGCACCACACTTCCTCTTCAACTTTGCTTTTGGTGTTCTTATTATGGTTTGCCTTGCTTTCTCAAATTCTTCACTCTAGTTTCTGGCCCTTTAGGATTGTGTCGTGGTCCAGGACACATTGAAACCATCCCTTATGGATTTAAAAATGGCTGTTAATATTAAATGTTGGTAAAATAACTGATATGATGGCAAAATCAAAATAATTTATGTAAGTGTGCTCATTTCTGGAGGGGTGATGTGGCTTTTTCTTAGAGAGACCCTCCATTGCTATGACACAGCAGTAGGTAACTCTTCAGAGTCATAACTCTGCACCACACAAAATGGAATATAGTTCACTGAAATACAGATGAGTTAGCAAAATGTAAAATACTCAGCTGTATTGTACATGCAACATCACTGTTTAATGATAATTATAAAATATGAGTGCTAAGATTTTAGTGATCATGTTCAATTTGAGATATGCAGTTTCTTCATGCATAGCTGCAAGTACTCGTGATTATAACGATGTTTTACACTGGCAGTAAATTAACTCACAAGGTAAATTAATAACAATATATTAAACTTACCTGTGGTATACATGTGCATGCATTTAACAGAAATAGTTCCCTTGTTAAAACTATTTTTATTGGGCCGGCCCGGTGGCGCACTGCTACAGTGTGCCGCTTGGGAAGCACGGCGGCGCTCCCACCGAGGGTTCGGATCCCATATACAGACCGGCCACTCACTGGCTGAGCGAGGTGTGGGAGCAACACCGTGGGTTGCGATCCCGTTGCCGGTCCCGGTCCGGTGCGGGCGCGACTCTGAGGGTTGCGATCCGTTGCCGGTTACGAAAAAAGACAAAAAAAAAAAAAAAAACAACTATTTTTATTGCAGGAAATATACTCTAATCCCTAATATGAATTTCTGAATATATGACAGACATAATATTTACTTAACAGTTTCCAGTGAAATCATTCATAATTGTAATGAGTATGAAATTTTAATGACTATCCAATTTATTAATTTTACTTGTATAAGTAGTAGATGTCTATGTTCTTCCTTATAGTAGATGCATATTATCAATAAAATTAAAGTCACTCCCTAATCACCATCCCAAATCCTGTCACTTCCCTTCCTCACCAGAAATAATCTCTATTTTTTACATCATTCTTGAGTGATTTTTGAACTTTTACATATATTAAACATATTATAGGAGTCATAGACAATATTTTGTATAATTTTGTATATTTTTTCAGATAAATGGTATCTTTAATATTGCTCAGGATCTTACTTTTTTTAACCAACTCTTTTTGAGAATATTCATATCAAAACATGTACATCTAACTTTTTAATACATGCTTTGTATTAAATTGTGTAATTTATCATATTTAATGTAGCCATTAAATTTTGGTTTAGATTGTAACTTTTTTTATACTAAATGATGCAATTAATGTCTAGGAGATCTTGTGTATAGTTGGAAGTGTTTCTCAAAGTTAAATACTTGAAATGAAAGTACTGGGCCATAGGAAGAAACATTCTTAATTTTAATTAATGGCACTCGGTTACCCAATACATTGATGTATAAATTCATATTCTCAAAAATATTACACTAAAATACCATTTCCCTATTATGGTGCAAAATCATGTATTTTATTGCCTATATTTTATATATCTGATGAGTGCAATCTTTTAAACAGTTATTTTTTTAACATTAAGAAATTTAATTTAATTCAGGATCCCCTATGATGCTGTGCTGGTGGAAAGAGACAATTTTTATAACAGATATCATATCCCTTCTGAAAAGCTCAGTCTTAACATAGGTTTGACTGTCTGTCTTTAACGCTCCTGAGGAGGGAGATGACTGAATTCATAGGAACCACGTTTAAGTTAGTAAAGTTAGCTAGTTATGCTGGTGATGGTGTCCCTTTGCTTCAGTAAATGAGTTCAAGAAATAAAATATCTCTGGTAGAAAGGGAAACAGAAACAGGATGGAAATAGGCTGGTATTTGGATGTAAAAACCATTAAAAAAGAATCTCAGCATGATTTTGTAGAGTGTGACTGTGAAGAGATCGTTTCAATTCCATGTGATCACAGTTTCTAATTTCAAAATGTCATCAAAATTACCACTACCTGTTTTAGCTAAGTTCCTTTAGATTGTGAGTATATGTCCTTAATTTTATTTTGTGTAGTCTAGAGTTTCGTGTAGAGTTTCTGCCTCCATCAGAGACCTGAAATAAAATCCCACCAGACTTTCTTTATGGAGAGGAAACATTACTGTATTTATTAGTCAAAGAGCGACTTTGGTGAGAACCTTTTTTCCAACAAAGCAAGTTAATGGAATGCCACTGAAAAACGTGCTGATTTAACTACATGCTGGTACAATTGGGAGTGCTTATTAGTGGACTCCTCTGTTTATATTAGACATGAAGACATTTTCAATCCAAGACCTGCATTTGGGATTTACACATATTCTCTCTTACTATGGCTAGTAAAAGCATTTTGCTTTAGTCTTTTATTTTAATTATGTATTTTCTTCCTTTGGTCTCCTCTGGGTATCCCATTACTATATAGCATTGGCTCCAATTGACATTTTATGTGGTGTTTTATAGACAAGAAGAAAAAAGTAGGGAGTTCATTTGTAATTTGGAAAAATAATGAGCGAGCTATCGTCATCTACCAGTAGAGCAGATCGTGTCCCCAGGCAGAGCACACACAATTAGCTGCCAGCCCCACTACTCCTCTCTCCATTGATCATAGTCCCTTTTCAGAGTTCCCAAGTGATCAATACAAGATATGTTGAGAAGCGGTTCACAGAATGCCCATTTAGGAATGACAAAAGCATTCAGTACATTTCATTAAAATTAAAAAATGTTATAATAATTCTGAAACTCAAAAACAGTCTCCCACAGTAAATTTTTAGAGCTCTTGACTTGATTTTAAGCAATTAAATCTGATAAGACAATTTCTTGTTAATGGCAACCTAATCAAAAGCAAAATGCCCTATGGATTATCTTTTCCTCTCAAAGCTATTAAATCAACAATATCTGTGCACTAAATAAATGTGTACATTACAGATATTAAGAAAAAAGTCAATGTGTGTGTAATGTATAGCAACATTTTTTAAAAAACGAAGTGGTAGTTAAAACACTCTAACTTCTAAAATAATGACTCCTATTACTTTGTAGTAGGTACTTCAAAATATTTCCATTGGTGACTTATGATCTGAGGAATTTGCCATATCAAAATGTAGAGAAGTATTAAGGACTGTTGTTACAAGAATATAATAGAACTAGAGAAGCAAAACAACCATAGACCACAACAATTTATCAATAATGGATTAGAAATCAAGCAAGGCATGTATAAGAAATACCAGTCTGAGAAATGATTTAGAGAAAGCTTCAAATGTCCAATTAAATAGAACAAATAGAAAAAAAAAAGATAATATCATTAGCCAGTATAGAAATGAAAATTAAACCACAATGTGATACACACCCACTAGAATGGCTATAAACAAAAGGACTAAAAATAACAAGTTTGGGTGAGAACTTCCAGAAACTAACCCTCTATATTTTTGGTGAAAATGTAAAATGGTGGATCCACTTTGGAAAACTGCATGGCACCTCTTTTAAAAGTTAAACAGATTTACTGTGTGACCCAACAATTCTACTTCTATGTATCTTCCCAAGAAAAATACAAATATATATCCACAAAAAGAATTGGATATGAATGTTCATAGAAGCATTAATCTAATATGCAAAAAGTGGAGCCAATCCAAATGTTCACAACTGGGTAATGAATAATAAAACTGTGACATGTTTATAACATGAAATATTATTCAGTAATAAGAAAGGAATGAAGTACTAATGATTCTACATCATAGATACACCCCAAAAATATTATACTAAGTAAAAGAACCCTGATTCAACACACTACATGCATTGTATGAGGCCATTTATCTCAAATATCCAAAAAAACACAAATCTTTAAAGACAGAAAGCAAATTAGTGGTTGGTTGCCTGGGTTGGGAGTTGAAGCAGAGATTGCTAACATAAATGTTCTAAAATAGGGTTGTGGTGGTGGTCAAACAACTGTGTAAATTTACTAAAAATTAATGAATTGTACATTTCAATGTATAATGAGTGAATTTTATGGTACATAGTTTACATCTCAATGAATTTGTTAAAAATAAGTAAAACAGGGAATATTTTAGCATAGCCAAATAAGAAATAAGAAATCAAAGGCAGAAGAACTAAAGGGAAAAACTAACAAACCACCTAGAATCCAAACTGTGCAGCATAAATCATACAATGTCTTCCCTTCTCCAACATATGCATGCTAGCCTGGATCTTGCTGTTTTGGTTTATCAGAAAATCCTGACTTAACTAACTGAGCAATAAATGCTATAGCTGGGTCAACACAGAAAGGAAGCATGTATTTGAAGGCACCTCTCTCTGAAAGATAGCAAAAATATTGATGTACCCTTTGAAACTTCATGGAAATGGTATGATAGATGTTCCAGTTCCATTGGATGGAATTGCCAATCAAAAGGCACCTTCTGTAGATACTTAAAACTAGTTTCATTGTTATAATGAGAAGTCTGAGTCCATTTTTGATAACTGACTGCTGACTACTTAAGGTGAAGGGTTTAAGTGTCCTAACCCTCCTTTCCCTTGAGCCCTACATTGGGCTAACTGATATGACAATCTGTGTATTCGCTCATTTGCACAGATGTGAGAAGTCCCCTTCTGAGCAGAAACCCTCACCCTGGCTGTACAATGAAAATCCAAGCCAGTCTTCTTTTCTTGTTCTCTCAACCTATTTCCCACCTGCTGAATTGTGTAAGTTATAAACCATTTCATACCCTGTTGGTGTGGGTGTAGTATCATCAGTCTTGATATCTGAAGCAAACCTTAGATGGCAGTCCATCTGCCTCTACAGGCAACCATAAAAATTGTCTTCTGGCATATTGGATCCTGATAAAAAAACGTGAAGAATGGGGAAAAAATAAGTTCTTAATCCTTTAAGTTGGACTTTGATATTTGTGTGGAGTAAAATTATTTTCTTACTTAATATTTCTTCTTTCCTTAACACTTACTAAAAGAATTTAATTTTTTGTTCAGGTTGGCAATGCACCCAACTATACAAGTAAAAAAAAAATCTAAAGAAAAAAGAAAAGAAAAATAAAAGAAAAAAGATTCCTTTACAATGAAAATGAAAACCATATTAAGATATCATATCACCCCAGCTGGACTAACTATTATCAAAAAGACAGAATTACAAGTGCTGTTGAGGGTGTGGAGCAAAGGGAACTCTTCTACACTGTTGGTGGGACTGTAAATTAGTGCAGCCACTGTGGAAAACAGTATGGAGGTTTCTCAAACAACTACAGATAGAACTGCCATATGATCCAGGAATCCCACTTCTGGGTATATACCCAGAGGAATGGAAATCATCATGTCAAAGGGATACCTGCAGTCTCATGTTCATCAGAGCTCTATTTACAATAAGCAAGATATGGAACCAACCTAAATGTCCATCAGTGGATGACTGCATAAGGAAAACATGGTATATATACACAGTGGAGTACTACTCAGCATAAAAAAGAATGAAATTCTGCCATTTGTAGCAACATGGATGAGCTTGGAAAAAATTATGTTAAGTGAAATAAGCCAGACATAGAAAGAGAAATACTGCATGCTCTTACTAAGTGGGAGCTAAGAAAAGAAAGAAAAAAAGGAGAGAGAGAGAGAGAGAGAGAGAGAGAGAGAGAGAGAGAGAGAGGAAAGCTCCTCTTTGAGGATGGCTTGTATGATCTGCATGCTTGCCTGTGTTTTGCTTCTCCTGCTGTGCAAGTATTGTATGATTTGTATGCTTTGTCTTTATCAACACCTTACATGGGTTTACTTTGTGGAGTCTCATGAGTGTTTTCAATTTTCTGCCCCTGCAATTTCTACAGTTGACACACAGATCAAAATAATTGAAATAATTCTTCACCGAATAACTTCCATGACCATCAGTGCTTATTTTGGAATAAAAATAAAGTGCAGAGTGATGATTTAGAATTGTAGAAGCCAGGCTGCTGGTGAATCAACCTAGTTTGAAGTGGCTCATTCAAGAGCAGCTGCCACTGAAGAAAAGAAACACATATCAACGGAATTTGGAAGTGGTGGGTCCTGAGCCAGGAAAATAGTTAAAGGATTAAAAAAGGAATCAAAAACAGGAGAAGTACGCCAAGAATTCTGTACCTTGACTGCTTGTGAATCTGAAAGAGCCCGAGGCTGCCAAGTCAGCCGAGTTATGGACAATAATCACATCTGTCAAGGAAAGCAACATACTACTATACTAAAAAGTGTATGTGTAAATATTCACAGAAATATAATTCAATATATCTTATTGAATAAAATATTTCACTTGAATATTGACTCTCATCTGAGTGAAATCATTGAAAAGATTATACAAGTTACAGGGGTGGGAAGTGAATCAGGAGACAACTGAAACAAGAAATATTCATTTGAAAAGTGAAGTCATGTTGTGGAGGGATATAAACAATTTCCTGGGGAGCCACTGCTCAAATAGATTTAACTCACTGGTGACCAGGGAACATTTTCCCTTTCATCAGATTCTGCTGAATGGAAGGGAATGTTGGATCTTACAAAGAATACTCAATTAACAGCAACTTTTTCAGAAATG
The DNA here is from genome assembly GCF_000696425.1 of Galeopterus variegatus. Lineage (NCBI taxonomy): Eukaryota > Metazoa > Chordata > Mammalia > Dermoptera > Cynocephalidae > Galeopterus > Galeopterus variegatus. The sequence goes on from NW_007728217.1 coordinate 241,878, forward strand.
TGAATAGACAAACTAACTCTCAACCTGTAGGGTTGTTTAAGTTGGGTTATGTAAAACAAACCTTAAAAAGGGGTATTGTCCAACTCCTCCCTTATATATTAAATGTAATATTTCTTGTGAATCCCCTGAAATGTTGAGGATCCCAGTAACTTTGGATCGGTTATATTATACTAACAGTTCTCCTGACTTTGCATCATATTATTACTGGTGAGTGACATTCCATCTTCTTTCTTCCCTTTGTGACCCCTATCGTTGTGACCCCTTGTGTGTGCAAGATGACAAGGAGCTTGTCATATTTTTATTAGGCCAACTCTCTGAATAATTTTGATTGATGCAAATTTATCTGGATTATGCAGAAGGAAAAAACAATAAAAATAAAACAACTGAAAAAGCCTTGGGATAATTAAACTAAGTGAACATGTTGGATAGTAATTTTTTTAAAGATGTAAAATATAAGGAGATAGATGGTGCAGCAGGTAAAATTTTAATGAATCATTGCAAGATATTAAGTGGTCTAGCTACTTCAATAACTCCTTAAATTTTTTAAGAAATTTGATAAAATTTTCTCAATTCATCTTCATTTTGATGAATTTAAAAAAACCTAGTGATGATGAAAAAAACAACTCTGTAGCCCTTTATTACCAGTGTCAATTTTAAAAATGCAAGTTGAGAAAAAGAGTATAATTTTGAGTGAGTGATGGGAAGGCCAGGATCTCTTGGTGTAAACCCCATTAGCTGGTACTAAAAGCAATTTGTATTGATATGAATATAATGGCCTGAGGGTGATGAGAAATATTTATTAAACTTATTGGACATGAGTGTTTAATTTGTAATGTTAGTTAAGTCTCCAAATTAAAATCTGAGGCGCAATATGATTAAATGATAAAATGATGTTTATTTGGAGGTTTTAAAAGTGAAGTTGTGACAGTAACAATGAGCAAACCCAATGCTCATATACTGACGTCTAAATACCATTTTACAGTAAAAGGAAACAGAGCTCCTTGGGGAGATGCCTGCTTCTACAGCTGGGGCAAGAAATATACAAGGTTCTCCTTTTGCCAAAAAGTAAGAAAGTGCTCAATAAACAAAGGGAAAGGGACATGTCAAAGAGAAACAGGAGGCAACTGGACATAGCTCCCAATAGTCAGAGCTGCAAACATTTCATCAATAAAATTAATAATGTCATATTGACTTATACCTCAAAGTATAAAATAAATAAGTCCATTATGATGTAGATAAATGGTTTAACTAATTTATTAAGGAAAAAAGACAAATCTTTCAGAAGAATTCCGAATGATTTGTGTAGATACATTCTCTTTCAAAAAGTGAAACTAATCCTTTCCCACAGTCTTCTGGGGTGGGCTAGACTTAGTGACTTACTTCCAGAAAGAGTGGTAGAACCTGGCAAGCACAATGTTAACCAAATAGAGAAGGTTAATATCATCAGTTATATCATGTACATGTCATATACTCACTGATACAATGTGACAAGAAAACCACTTCACGTCTGTAGTATACTTTGCAAAAACCCAAGCACTAGTTTAATCATGATCTTCCTAGCAAAAGCCTATTTCAGAGTTATTGATAAATTGTTAACTTTCTTATTTTGCTCCACAGTCTTTGAAATTTGTGGAGGCTTTTTATTTTTTATTTATTTATTTTTTTCAGGATTTAGGAGCCTTTTATTTAATGAAAAAATTATTCTTTTTTATTTTTATTTTTATTTTGTCAATATACAATGTAGTTAGTTATTGTGTCCCATCACCAAAACCTCCCTCCCTCCTCCCTCTCCCCCCTCCCACCCAGATGTGTCCCCTCCATTTTCTTGTTGTAAGAGCTTCAAAAAAAAAAAAAAAAAAAAGTTGAGGTTGATGTAAGAGAGTTCCTTTTTCTCCGCAGCCACGCCAGCATTTATCTTTCGGTGTCTTTTGGATTTTTGCCATCCTAACTGGGGTGAGATGGTATCTCAGTGTGGTTTTGATTTGCATTTCCTGGATGCTGAGTGATGTTGAGCATTTTTTCATATGACTGTTGGCCATTTGCATATCTTCTTTAGAGAAATGCTTACTTAGTTCTTTTGCCCATTTTTTGATTGGGTTGCTTGTTTTTTTCTTGTAAAGTTGTTTGAGTTCTTTATATATTCTGGATATTAGTCCTTTGTCGGATGTGTATTTTGCAAATATTTTCTCCCACTCTGTTGGTTGTCTTTTAGCTCTGTTAATTGTTTCTTTTGCTGTGCAGAAGCTTTTTAGTTTGTTATAGTCCCATTTGTTTATTTTTCCTTTGGTTGCCCGTGCTTTTGGGGACATATTCATGAAGTCTGTGCCCAGCCCTATTTGCTGAAGGGTTTCTCCTATGTTTTCTTTAATAAGTTTTATTGTTTCGGGGTGTATATTTAAATCCTTGATCCATTTTGAGTTGATTTTAGTATATGGTGAGAGGTATGGGTCTAGTTTCAATCTCCTGCATATGGATATCCAGTTATCCCAGCACCCTTTGCTGAAGAGGGAGTCCTGACCCCAGTGAATAGGCTTGGTGCCTTTGTCGAAGATCAAATGGCAGTAAGTGCGTGGGTTGATTTCTGGGTGTTCTGTTCTATTCCATTGATCAGTGTCTCTGTTTTTGTACCAGTACCATGCTGTTTTGGTTATTGTGGCTTTGTAGTATAGTTTAAAGTCAGGTAGAGTAATACCTCCAGCTTTATTTTTTTTTGCTCAGCGTTGCTTTGGCTATTCTTGGTCTTTTGTTATTCCAGATAAATGACTGTATAGTTCTTTCCATTTCTGAGAGAAATGTCATAGGAATTTTGATGGGGATTGCATTAAATTTGTATATTACTTTGGGTAGTATAGTCATTTTCACTATATTGATTCTTCCAATCCAGGAGCATGGGATGTCTTTCCATCTTCTTGTATCCTCTCTAATTTCTCTCAGGAGTGGTTTATAGTTCTCGTTATAGAGGTTGAGGCTTTTTAGAGCTGGGGATAAGAAATATGAAGGGACATCAAAAAATTTACGGAAAAAACAAGAACTGATTTCTCAACACAAGCTCGGTGGAGTTCAAGACACTTTTGTAAGCAATAATACTAGCCATTAAGTGCATCCTAAATGAAAATACTGAGGGTCCTGGGAATTTAATCATGTCAATGCAGTTTTTTTTACATTAGAGTCTGAATAAAAATGGGTGCCTTTAAAAGATATTTTAAGATTCAAAAACAAAGAGAAGTCAGAAGGAGCCAAATCAGGACTGTAGGGTCGATGTCTAATGACTTCCCATCGGAACTATTGCAAAATTGGATGAGAGGAATGAGCAGGAACATTTTTGTGGTGGAGGAGTCTTTGATGAAAGTTCTTCTACTAAAGCTTTAGCTAACTCTCTCAAAATGCTCTCATAATAAGCAGATGGTATTGCTATTTAGCCTTCCAGAAAGTCAACAGCAAAATATGTTGAGCATCCCAAAAAACTGCTGCCAGGATCTTTGTTCTTGGTCAGTCTGCTTTTGCTTTGACTGGACCACCTTCAGGATCATACTGGTAAAGGTATATGTTGTCTCCTGTTACAATTCTTCAAAGAAATGCTTCACGATCTTGATCCCACTTGTTGAAAATTTCCATTGAAAACTCTGCTTTTGTCTGTGGCTGATCTGAGTGTACCAGTACCCATTAAGTGGAAAGTTTGCTCAACTTTAATTTTTCAATCAGAATTGTATAAGCTGAACTAATTGAGATGTCTATGGTGTTGGCTATAGTTTAATCATTGGTCCTCTTCAATTACGGTATGAACAGATTAATTTTTTTCTCACAAATTGATGTGTATGGTCTGCTGCTGTGGGCTTCATCTTCAACATTATCTCGTCCCTTCTTGAAATGGGTTATTGATTTGTAAACTGCTGTTTTCTTTGGGGCTTTGTCCCCACAATCTTTCCATAAAACATTGATGATTTCATCATTATTCTACCCAAGCTTCACCATACTTTCTGTCGGGACTTAAAAACTAATGCCACCTTAAGTGACATTACAAGCGGCGCCATTATGGGCCCACAAGGGCGTATTAACGTGGCAGCCTAAGACGGCGCTGGGAGGTAGTAGGGTGGGGGTTTCTGCGGGAACCTTGCCTAAGCCCTTATTGGCCAAATACGTGCTTCTGTGCTCGTGAACACAATAGCAAGGCATTGAGACAGGATGAATGCCCTTGACCTTTAAGCTGAAAGGATTATGTAAAGCTAGGCATTGAGACAGGATGCATGTTAAAACCTCCCCTCCCTATCTGCCTATAAAAGCAAGTGCTTGTGTGGTAATAAACGGAACTGCTTTGACAGAACCCCCGCCACGTCTGAGTGTCCTTTAATTGGGTTGTTTGGGGGGCTGGCGGTGTGCTCACCTCTCTTCATGGCTCTCTTTCCCCATCTCCTTCCAAAGGGGACAGGAGGGAAAGAGGAATCCCAGACCGTTTGCTCACCCACCGAAAGGAACAAGGCTAGGGCTGTACGCGTTGGCCAGCAGCAGACCCGACAGCTTTCGATGTTTGTGTTTGCTTAAATTTTAGCAGAATTCCTGTTACTCTGATAGGGGCTCTTTTCAGACTGATGTCTTGTTCTTCTTAGTGTGTTCAACTAAATCCGTTTTAGATATGTTATATAACAAGTTAGTATGTAGTTTTTTGGGGTGCAAAAAAATTTGCAATCCATGTATAGTTTTTCATAATAAGCATTTTCCATTTCATATATTCTGTGTTTTTTTTTCCTGCATAACAGCTGTTTCCTTAGAATATCTTAAAGTGAAACTAGATTCTTATGATAACTCTTTAAAATATTAAGGCCAATTACACTCAATTGCAAAAGAAACTACATATTGAATTAACACTATTTTTCATGCTACTCAATATTTTAGTATTATGTATATGAAAAATGCATATCCACATTCTGTAAGATTTGATAGTCACTACATGTTTCTTACCCATATTTTTTCCTCCTTTCTCCTCACTGGTAGAAACAAAATTCAGTTGCAAGATAAAATTGCTTTATTTTGTTTCTAGCAGCTGTTGTGCAATGTATCACATGGGTCTGGTTAATTTGATACTTGTATTTGCAGAAGTTCCTGGTGATATATGTATATATACATGCATACAATATGCATGCACACTATGCCTACACATCAATGTTTCCATATTGCATATGCATGCATGCATGTATGTGTATGTATGTTTGTATCGATTTGTCTGTCATCTACCTATCTATACTGTGAGAGATGACCTATGGCATTTTACTCTTTACCTTTCTCCCTTTACCTTTTTTTTTTTTTTTTTTCCAAATTGAGAGTTGGTTTCACTGCTTTAAATTAAAACAGCCATCTTGATATAATGAGGAGAAATGCCACAGTTAAGAAATATTCAGGGGAAACACAGATATTTTGGGATTCTTTAAGAATTCCCTAACTCTATTTGTCTAAGCCACAGTCTTTTGTATCTTGTATATCCCACAGATAAAGACTATCCCATCTGATCCTAGTATGTTAGTCTAAAAACTGAATTAGTGGAATCATCTAATGTTGGGCCTTGGAAACTAATGCCACCTTAAGTGACATTACAAGTGGCGCCATTATGGGCCCACAAGGGCGTATTAACGTGGCAGCCTAAGATGGCATCGGGAGGAAGTAGGGTGGGAGTGTCTGCAGGAACCTTGCCTTAGCCCTTATTGGCCAAATACGCACTTCTGCGCTCGTGAACACTGCGTGATTGCAATAGCTAGGCATTGAGACAGGATGCATGCTCTCATAACCTTTAAGCTGATTGGAGGATGTAAAAAACCTCTCTTCCCCATTTGCCTTTAAAAGCAAGTGCTTGTGTGATAATAAATGGAACTGCTCGACAGAACCCCCGCTGCGTCTGAGTGTCCTTTAACGGGCTGGTTGGGGCCAGCAGCTGTGCTCACCTCTCTTCACGGCTCTCTTTCCCCATCTCCTCCCAACGGGGACCAGAGGGAAAGAGGAATACGGGCAATTCACTCGCCCACCAAAGGAGAGACTGATAATGAGGCTAGGGCTGTTCGGGTTGGCCAGCGGTGGACCCGACAATCTAATACTTATATGCCACAAAAATAACTCACTTATTAAGGTTTTACCTAATACTTACAGATATAACACCTCATTTATAACATCTGTAATTTGAAATCTCCTCTAAAATATAAATAACTGTTACAGACCCTCTTAATGACAGATAGACTGATATAATAGGATGAACACTAGTTTAGGAGTCACAAGCTCTGGTGTCATGATCGCGTGTACCAGTTTAAGTTCTAGGCTGTCATTCATGGACCATATGTAAAATGGACAGATAATCTAATAAAGTGATTCAACTGAAGGATTACATAAATCTACTATAATTAGGCTCCATCACTAAATCATACCAAAGATTAGAGAAAAATGTTCTTTAAATGTGGCTTAGTGGATGTTTTATTATATGTTGTTTTTAATGTAGTAATATAAATTATAAGAAAGATTTAGTAGAACTGGTTAAAAGTTCAAACTCTTTCTAGAAATTATTACATCTTGACATAAGAAACATAACATTTTAAAAAACCAAAGCTTTTTTGCATAATTTGGCAGCTTGGTGGTTAAGTGAATAACAACTGTTAAACCTATTTGAAAATCAAATGATATGCTCCTTAGAGTTGAGAATATAAAGTTAAATTAAAAATTAATATTTTAAAAATATTCAGATAAAGCTACATATATATATATATATATTTAGTATGTCTGAATTAACTTCATTTTAAGAAAATTCGTATTTTATAGCTGTGATTATCAATTTTAAGTGTCAACTAGATGAAGCGATACCCAGATAGGTGATAAATATTATTTCTGGGTAAGTCTGTCAGAGTATTTCTGAAAGAATCTGGCATTTGAATCAGTGAATTGAGAAGACTAGCTCTCAGCAAATGTGGGTGGGCACCGTATCATCTGATGAAGATACAGGTAGAACGAAAAGGCATAGAAAAGGCAAATTGGCTCTTGCTCTCTCTCCTATGAAGCTGGAGGCCCCTTTTTTTCTTTTGCCCTTGATATTAGAACTCCAGGTTGTCCAGTGTTTGAACTCTGGAACTTGAATCTGCAGCCCCCCCAGGTTCTCAGGACCTTGGCGTCAGACTGATAGCTACTCCATTGATTTACCTGGTTTTGAAGTCTTTGGACATAGACTGAGCCATGTTACTTCCCTCGGTCTCCAGGATGCAGATGGCCTATTATGGGACTTCTAAGCCTCCATAATTGCATGAGCCAATCCCCCTAATAAATCTCTTGTTAGATACATACATATATCTATATCTATATTTATCTCTCTCTCTCTCTCTCTCTCTCTCTCTCTCTCTCTCTCTCTCTCTCTCTCTCTCTCTATATATATATATATTCTATTGGGCCTGTTTCAGAGAAACAGTCACACAAAGTTCTAACATCACCACAAAGTACTAAACATATCCATCACCTTCAAATATCTGCTGTGTTCTTGTGTGTGTGTGCATGTGTGGTAAGAACACATAACATGTGACATATCCTTTTAACACATTTAAAAGTTTCACAAAACCATATTGTTAACTACAAGTACAATGTTCTACAGCAGATCTCTAGAATTTATTGAGCTTGCATAACAACTACTTGATTGCGCCTGTTAGTGCAAGTGAAAAGCATAAATCAAAAATGGTTAACTTTAATTCTGTTTTTGGTATATAAAATTTTTATTTAATTTTGACCTAAACTTAACTGACCACATTGTACTGATGCTTATTCAAAACATATTAAAATACAAGAGAATTCATAAAATTATTCTGTTCTGTTAAATTCTGCCTCTCACAGGAAACTATATTTTGTGATAAATCACTGTTTCTGTAGCATTTTCTCTCCAAATTTGAGGATAAAATGCATTAAAAATGTCTTTAGTATAAATTTTGTACTTGTTCTGTGTGTTTTAAAAGTTCATGATAGTCCCAACATGATTGCATATAGCATGTATTTGTCTATTTAAGCTCTATTAAGAGTTGAAATGTCTAAGAATTGAAGTGAATATTTTCTTTTTAACATGTTAAAGAATTTTTATGGTGGATGGAGGATCTTAGATACTCTGTACCATCTTATTAATTGCTGGCACCTTCCCCATCTCTGATACAGAATCCATGAATATGTTAATATAATAGAATCCAGTGATGACCTGCTTGGTTAACATTATATTGTTTTCTGATAGACCCCTTTTGTATATCAAATCAACCCAGAGAATCAGATGTAGGCAGCAATTGACTTGCACAATAAAAAACAACTCCTTTTTTTCACTCCTTCCTCTTAATATATACCTCTGAAACTTCAAATAGCTTCCAGTGTAGCAGCATGAAATAGTTTGAAATGTATTTTTTTTTTTTTTTTTTTTTTTTTTTTGGGTTTTTTTATTATGTGGTTTATAGGTGGTAGAAGGAGATGGTACTGAAGACCCCAGGATTTGAGTTTTGGAGACTTTATTATTTTTTTTTTTTTTTTTTTTTTTTTTTTACTTTTTGGTGTTTTCTTCTGTGTGAGCCTTTTACTACTTAGTAGCATTTACATTGTCTGTAGACAAAATGTTATAACTAGAGCAAAAAAGCTAAGAGATAATGCTCAGCTTTATGACTGAAAAAAAGTTCTTGAGACTCATATCAAAAACAAACCCTGTGGGCCACAAACTGTACTGTGTAACCATGTCTGTTGTTACCATGAAGATACTGACAATGATCTGTCTGGGATCTATGTAATACCTTGCACAATTCTCTCCTGATTAGACATATATACACTCCTGGTGAAAATACTGAATTGTAATATGCATATGAATGTGTGCACACACACACCCACACTACATGCACCACACTACATGCCTCTTGCTATTTTTTTTCTGCTTAGAGGCATGTTATAGTAGGGTTTGAAGACTGTGCTATACACAATACTTTCCTTTTGTGTATAGCCAGAAAAATTCTAACTGAACATTTTTCTTTGCAATTTAAATGAAACTTTGATATTCCCAGAATAAGGATACAAAACAAATTTTACCATCTCTTCATGTCATGCCTTCATTTACATATATTTTCCTTCAAAATTTTATCTATTTATTCTCATAACATTTACCACAACATTTCTTTGATGCATTTAGGTCATGAGTGCTTTTTTAGTTTTAACTATTACTAAGCAATAAAAATTGTTTCCAAAGTTATTCAATATGCATGGATTAAAAGATGGATCAACTTTCACAGTATTGTACACAAAATCTTGCCAAAATGACCTGAACAGCAGCAAGTACAGCTTTATTATATGATTTGTTTCTCCAAAGCATATTCAAAGTTCTATTTACAATGAAATGAATTTTAATGATGATATCTAAGGTACACATTATCATAGTCACACGTGTGCTATATCTACATATAATTTTAACAATATGATTGTGATATTTCTTGCAATGGGTGAAAATAAGATTTGTAGATATTTTATATGTAAATCGCTGAGAGGCAATTGAGAAGAAAAATTCTATAATGGTAGAAACTAAGGAGAATATATACACATTAATTTTTTTTCTTGAATCAATTTTGCTGTTTTTTATACACTCTTTAGTATGAAGAGATTTTAAAGTTCATGTATCATAAGTTATCTTAATTTTCTTGTTGATATGCAAATGAGTTGAAATATGCTGACCATGGATGCAATGGAATGATTCTTGGTCATGCCTCAAGAAAACCATTTGTCTCAATTTAACATTTCTTGGGAAAATATCAATAATTTTAACTTCAGTACTTTATAATTTATATACAAAACCATAGATCAAAGTCAACAATATCTGCTCCATAATATATTTTCTGTTGTTTCAAAAAGAACTGTGACAATATCTATGATACACATTATTAATTGTGGTATGTAGTTTAATTTAATTATATATGTATAAATGTAACTTTGTTAAAATTTATGATATGATTTTCTTCTTCTTATATGCATATAATTATATTTAAACCTGAATTATTTTAGACCCTCACTTCCCTTAAATTCTATTTTTGTCCCCAAATTTTGTCTTCATTAAATAGCTAGCCTTTTCACTGGGCCTGCTAATAATGGGTTGAAATCGAACCATTTCTTTAAAAATAATTGCATAATCTTTTATAGTGATATTGGATATCAAATTGTTTGTTTGGATGATGAGACTAATGAGAGCAATTTATAGCATTTTGCTTATTTTGTGAAGGAATGCACTATATTCACAATGTGATCCACTATTTAAAATGATCTACAGCTTTTTTCATCAAAGACTAGTAAATAACTACCATGTTTTGCTTACTAACTTTACTTTTTGCACTCTGATAGAATCTTGCATACTCCTACATTCTGATAGCTAAGTATAAGCAAGGATAATGGAAAGCCCAGTGGAGTTGGCATCAAAATATCCTAGAATAATGTGAAGTTGAATAATATCTGGTAAAACTTACATAGGTACAGTTAAGAGAAAACATGTTTATGCTTATTATTATCATCTACAGTATTAATTTTAAAATATGTGTAACAATGTCGTAGATTGAAAGTTCTAAGTATTAATTTTAATTTAAATAACTTTATATATACATTGAAAATGTCAAAAGATTTGCATGGTTTTAATATAGGCAACAATGTTCGAAATGCTATAAAAATAATAAAAGGACAGCAATGTATTTCTCATTCAAAAAATCTTTTATCAAGCATTTACGAGATGCCACTATTGTAAATACTGTAGAATTTATAGTGAATTGTGGTCTCTGCCTTGAATAAGCTCTGATTAGAGTGACAGTTGTAAGCATGGAGTTATAATTCAGTTTGACATTGTAACTTTTATGATTGACGTTGCTTTAGATAGTAGCAAGGAAAAACCCATTTGTTGATTATCAAAAAGCTTCCAGGAGTATTTGACTGACCTATACATCTTATAAAATTAAAAGTAAAAAGAGTATATTAATTAATCCAACATTTTTGTTGCCCTTAGGAGAAGTGTCTGTCAATATAATCTAATCAGGCATATTTTTCAGGGAAAGACCAGCATTCGCTTTAACTCATTTTTTTTATGTTTGTAATTTTAAAAACATCATACTGTTTTTATTAAAATTCAACCGCCATCAGTATTTAACATGCTTACTATATTCTGATAAGAATTTTGAACAAATTAGAATCTAAGATTTTATCCCTTAACTTTCAAACAGGACAATTTAGTTTACATGTCATGTTGTTGATTACAAAACAACAACAACTCTTTTTTTATTATATTTTACAAATGAAAGCCAATTTAGTTTAAAAGAAAAAATGACTGTCAGTTTATTTTATGAACTCTTTTTACTATTTATTAAACTCTTTGTGTTGACCATTATCTCCATGAGAACAAATGTATTCACATTTTCTACCTTTTTAATTTTGAAAAATTAAATTTTTGGAAAGAGTTTTCCTATATTCCAGATATTTATTTGTCTGGGTTAATGGGTAAAGAATCCCCCCCATTCTTTTAATGATCCCTCAAGGAACAGGGTTAAAACTCCTAGCTCCTCTTAGTCAATCCCCGTATGTTTCTTGAATATAAGAAGGTCACTTTTACTGTTTGCTGACCTGAATTTATACGAATTTACACTTGAGATGATATTTCAGTATCTTAGAGAATTTTGGAAGTCTACTTGGAGTAGGTTATCTCATCTCTACACAATTAATTATGGGTATTGGGACTATTAATCCACAGTTTCCATTAATAATTCTAGTAACCATTATTAGGCTATTGCTCAATTAATGTTTAGTACATAGTAAGTACATGACAACTAATCATTGAATGAATTAATAAGGTATTGAATATATCATTTTCAAAGTTGACCTTTCTCAGACTCATCCCCTTTGACAATTTTGTAGTTATATTTGTAAAAAATGTTAAAATCTTTGCATTCATTGCTATTAAATTAAACTTTGTAAAATTTATCCCATTATGAAAATTTAAATCTTATCCTAATTTTGTCATCAATTTGCATCATTAACACCTTTTTTTTTCCATTAACACTTTTTTTTTTTTTTTCCCCTTAACACTTTTTAAGATCATATTGGTATGTCCTTATTCAGATCATTAATCTTAAACTGTGAAACAGGTCAGGGCAGTGAAGAAACCCTTTACACATAACTAATACCCTGCCTAGAAGATGACATTTATTCTTTAAGTCCTTCTAGTTGAGGTCATTTGATATGTTACTAATTTGCCAATTTGAATTAGCAAACTTCTTCATCTTATTAATAAAAATGTGAGGAGACACTTGACATTACATTTTTCTGAGGATTTTCTACCGATCTACCATTGAGATGTATAAAGTTTAGCTTTGAATAAATTAGATATACTGTGAAATGATTAAACATTTTGCAAATAACATCAAATCTGTGTTCACTTCAACATTTTGCTTGACCTATGCATATTCTCCTCCATGTGGAAGTTGAATTTTTCATTTCATCATTTTTTGCCTTTAGTGAATAATTAATCTGTACATACTCATTAACAATATTTAGTTATGTAAAATATACTTGCTTTTTTCAAGTAACTTAAGAGCATTTAGTCTTCAGTGAAACTTTTCTGAAAACAATGTCTTAAGTCAGATTCAAATATGTGGAAAAGACTTCAAATAGGTTATTTCTTGGGAAGAGGATGACTGAGAGAGTTGATTTATGTTTCATAATTTGAATTATTTGTATTTTTTAATAGCAAGAACATTCTATTGTACAAAGATAATCTTTGTGAATTTGTATAGTTTCATAACACTAATATAACAGAGTGGAATTTTAAGATGTCCATAGTCATATTATATCAGACATTAAAAAAATCTTGTTTTTTAATGGATTTTGTTAAACTCAGGCAAATGAATATTATGTATCTAGTTTTAATTATAATATATTTACATATATTTTGACTCAGTGATTCCACTGATAGCTGGACAATTAAATAGTAAGACAGACAAAGAGATAGATAAATGAGTATGAAGCCAGACAAACAAATAGACAAGTAGAGAGATAAAATGGTAGATAGACAGAAAGGCAAACAGTCATACACACAGACACACGCATATATATTTAGTAATATATAAATAACTGACTGTACAAGTAGGCACACAGATGGACAGATGGACAGTGATAGACAATAGAAAGTCAATACATACCAAGCTAGGCAGACAGATAGATACATGGAAAGACAGAAATAGAGATATACAGATAATACACATAAAAAGAAACAGGGGTAGATAAGAAAACAGAAAGAAGACAGGAGAATAGAATGACATACTTGTATTTGTATTGATAAACAGAAGAAGACACAAACTAGATGATAGATGATTGATAGGTAGGTAGATAGATAAATATAATGCATTCAGAGAAAGGATTAATGTGCACTGTCCTAACACCTGGAAACAGAAATTGCCTTAGGAAGATGCTATTTTTTTTCAATGGGAAATTGATTAATATTTATACATAATTATTAACTAAAGTTCATACTTCACTCAGATTGCATTAGTTTTTCCTTAAGAATATATTTTTTTTCCTTTCAGGTATCCTGTTGAGGATACCACATTACATTTAGTTGTCATGTCTCCTTTTGGGTGTAACAGTTACTAAAAATTTCCTTGGCTTTGATGCCTTGGTAGTTTGAGACGTAATGGTTGGGTATCTGGGTATCTTGTAGGATGTCTTCTGAAGGGATTTATCTAACGTTTTTATCTTGATCACATTTGGGTTGTGTGTATTTGGGAGGAAGAACATAGAGTTAAAGTAATTTTTAAATCACTTCATTTCAGGAGTGTATACCAACCGTAACATGACTTATTAACATTAGTGTTAACTGTGATCACCTGGCTGAGGTAGTATTTGTGAGGTTTCTATAGTACATTTATTATTTTTCCTCCCTTTACATAATTTCTCTTTGGAGGAAGACATTACATGCTGTCCAAACTTAAGGAGTAAAAAGTTATATTTTACATCCTTAAGGGTAGCGTATCTGCATAAATTAGTTGTAATTCTTCTGCAAAAGAAATTTTTTTCTATTCACTTCCATTTACTTGTTCACTCAGTCATTTATTTATATCAATATAAACTCACAGACTTATCCTGTGAGTAAAATCTAATACTATTTTGTTTTCTTACTGAAATTTTCCAGCATTGGCCACTGGGAGTGCCTTAAGTTAATTCTACTTTCTAACAGTACAAGAAGTTCTAGGCTCATCTCAACTATTTCCTGTCCCAGTCCTAGAGTCTATATTTCTCCAAGAAGGCCTCATTCGTTTTTCTAAAGAATATTATTGAAAACCGATATCTGGGCACAAGGAAATATATGTGTGTATACTGACTTTTGAATATACACGTATCTATATACATGTTTTTACATGTAAACATCAATATCTAAGCATGAGTTCATACTGACCATCCTTATGTCCCCAATTCTAATTCATTGCTAAATAAATCATCTAGCTTATGCTCCTTCCTTATCTGTAAAATTCCCACTTCAATAGTGAGAAATCTCACCCCCACTGATTATAATTGATTTCCTTAACTGTTTAATTCCATTATACATAAACAGTGGTTTCAAAATTGTTATACTATATACTCCATGGTAAACACTTTATCAAATAGACTACAGTGTTTATATAGTTTTTTTTTTTTTTTGGATGTTTGCATGTTTGTTTGCTTCTTTCGTTCTCTCTCTCTCTCTCTCTCTCTCTCTCTCTCTCTCTCTCTCTCTCTCTCTCTCTCTCTTTCTCTCTCTCCCCCTCTCCTTCCCTTCCTCCTTCCCTCCTTCCTTTCTTCCCTCTCTCTCTCTACTTTAGTCTTTCTTACTCCACTTATTTTCAAAGTTACTTAGATCAGTACCTCCCCTCCCACCAACATTCCCTTTAGTGATGTTTCACACATTAGTGTTTTACTCAGTTTTGTGCTGCTGTAGCAGAATATCTAAGACTGAGTAACTTAAAATGAACAAAAATTTGTTTGCTCATGGTCCTGGAGGCTGGGGAGATCAAGGCACTGGCATTTGGCAAGGGCCTTCTTGCTGCATTATCACATGGCAGAAGGTGGAATGACAAGAGTGCAATAGAGTGAACCCACTCCTATAAACCCTTCTTATAATGGCATTAACCTACCCATTAGGTCCCACTTCCCATCACTGTCCTCTTCAGAATTAAGTTTCCATCACATGAATTCTGGGGGACACATTTAAACCACAGCAATTGGTAATACAGTTAGATATCTTGTTACATTTTGAATTCTGTCCTGGGATAGATACCTCACTACTATTTTTTTGTTTTTTTCAGTTTGCGTACTTGAAGGTTCACTCTTTGTATGGTAAAGTTCTGTGGTGTGCCATGTGTTAACCATTACAGTATCATACAGAATAGTTTTGTTTCCCAAAACATCCTCTGTGCTTCCCATTGACCTTCCATGAAATGCTACTTTTTTTTTTTTTTTTTTAAACCATCTCTGTCTCTCTTCTTTCTCTCTTTTGTTTTTTTGTTTCTGGGGGTTTTTTGTTTGTTTTTTGGGTTTTTTTTACCTTCCTTTTCCAGAATGTCACATAGTTGAAATCATAGCATATGCAGTCTTTTTAGACTGGCTAGTTTCATTTAGCAATATGCATGTAAAATTTATCAATGTATATTCATGGCTAGATAACACTTTCTGTTTATTGTTCAATAATCCATTTTTTGGATGTGCCACAGTTTGTTTATGCATTTGCCTGTTGATGGACACGTTGGTTGCTTCCAGTTTTGGGTAATTATGAATAAAATCTGCTATAAACATTCATGAGCAGGTCTTTCTGTGGACCTATGTTATCAAATAAGTGAGGTAAATACCTAGGAGCACAATTGCTGGGTCATGTGAAAAGACTTGTTTAGCTTTGTAAGAAACCCCAAACTGCATTTCAAAGTGGCTGTAGCATATTTCATTCCCACTAGCAATGAATGAGAACTCTTGCTGGTCTGCATCCTCACCAGCAATTGGTATTCCTATTTAAACTTTTAATTTTTGTAGCTTTAATTTGTAAAATCATAATGTTAACTGATATCAAACATATTTTTATATAATTTTTTAATATAATCATTTGTGCAATCTTTGATGAGGCACTTATTTAGATCTTGGAATAACTTTTATAGTGGGTTATTGAATTCTTACTGAGTTTTTAAAGATTTTTCTTGGATATTTTGGATACAAGTCCTTCATCAGATATATATTTTGTAAATATTTTCTCTCAGGATGAGAATTATCTTTTCATTCTCTTGATGAGTTTCACAAAGCAGAAGTTTTTAATTTTAATAATGTCTAACTTATCAACTTGTTCTTTCATGTATTATACTTTTGGTGTTTTATCTAATACTCAGAACCAAATTCAAGGTAACATAATTTTCTTTCTATGTTTCTTCTGGAAATATTATAAAATATTATAAAATATAAAATATTATAGTTTACATAAAAACTATAATATCTTATATTTAAATCTGTGATCAAATTTTGACATAACCTGAATGAAAGTTGTATGGTCTGTATTGAGGTTCATTTTTTGAATGTGGACATTCAATTGTTTTAGAAACATTTCTTGAAAAAATTATCCTTTCTCCTTTTAATTACCTGTGCTCCTCTGTCAAAGATCAGTGGACAATATTCATGTGGTTAGCTCATGTTTTGTTTCCACCTGATAATTTCTGTCATTTAGTCTATGTAATTAGACTACATTTAAAGTAATTATTGATATGTTAGGGCTTAAGTCTGCAATTTTATTATTAGTTGTATGTTTGTTTCCTGTCTTTCTTTTTTCTTACCTTCCTGTGGGTTACTTAACCATAGCTTTAGAATTACCTCTTGATTTATTTATAGTGTTTTTTAGTACTTTGCTTTTGCTAATGGTTATTCTATGTATTAACAGACAAACACAACATCTTATTCTACTGGTATCAATGTTTTTCCAATCTGAGTGAAGTGTGGAAAACCTGTCATTTCTGAAATATGTTTTTATCAGTTATAAATTTCTGTTTAACTTTTTACTTTTTTTTCAGTACTTGAGAAATATTTTCCCCACCCCCTTTTGGCCTCCATTGTTTCTAATAACAAAATGAATGCCTTATAAATAATGTACCATTTCTCTTTGTCTGCTTTCAAGGAATTTTTTTTTCTTTAGAATTTTAATTATGACATATCTTGATATAGGTTTCTTTTCTTTTTTTTTTTTTTTAAATCTATGTGGGGTGTGCTCTGCTTCTTGAATCTGAAGGTTTTCACTTTTGCCAAATTTTAAAAGTTTTCATCATTATTTCTTTAAGCACTATTTTGGTCTCATATTCTATTTCACCTTTTCTTTCTGTTTTTTTGAAACTCCAATGATATCAATGTTAATTTATTTGTTATTGTTCCATAGGTCAATGGCCTCTGTTTAATTAGTTTTTAAAAATTTTCTTGCTGTTGTTCAGAATGGGTATATTTATCATTCAATTTTTGAGTTCACTGACTTTATCCTCTATCATTCTCATTCTATTATTGAGTTCATCAACTGTTAATGGAAAAAAAATGGTGTTAGTAATGCAAATTGATGACAAAATTAGGATAAGATTTAAATTTTCAGTACCTACTGAATAAAGAATTGTTGTGATACAGAGCTTTATATGACAAGTTCTGTTTATTTCTGTGAAGATTAGCACTATAAAAACTCAGCCATGAATTTTTCAGTCATTTTATTTTGCATATGGCATACTTAGAAGGAAAAAATGCTATATTTGGCAATACATTATTTGAAATGATTACTTTATGGAGTAATCACTTGCCAGAACTCTTAAAAGTTTATGAAATGGATGATGGCTGTTAGAACATTTTCTGTTAGTTTTTTTGAAGGCTAGTTCCAGGAACCAAGCTTCCGAAGTTCTTATTACTGAATTATACTACTAACTCTCAGCTATGATAATAAGCGTCTTAATGTTAACATAATTTAGGGATTCATCATTTTGCATCAACATATTCATTATCACTTTTTATTGATCCAGGTGTTATATTATTTTTATATAGTTATCTTCACATGCTTTACAATATTGGGTGATAAGAATGGCTGACAGAAGAAATTATATAAAATTTGTAATAAAATTTTAGTATTTATAAACAAAGAAAATGTGATGAGCACATGACATTCACTTTATTTTCCTCCTGAGGACAGAGAAGTGACATATTTCCCAATCTAGTGGCATCTAGTTCTGGCCAATGTAATGCAAGAAAAAAGTGACATAAACCACCTCTAGGCCTGGTTTATAACTATATCCCACACAGAATCTTGCCCCATCCTTTCCCCTTCTGGTGTAATCTTGGAAGGGAATGTAAAGGATGGTGATAACTCAAGATTGAATGAAATGATAGTCCTTAGGGATTTCATGGAGAAGACCCCCTACCATAACTTCCAATCTCATTGCACTACGTAGTGATCAGTAATAACATTTATTAGGTTACTGAGATTGACATGGCTTATTTCCTACTAGCTTGTTTGCAGAATTCAAACGTATATCATTAGGTCCCACCTGAAATAAAATTTTACGTTGGAAATGCTTACACATCATATTTCTCTAATATTTTTACCATTCTTCTTTAAGTCTTTTAAAATGTATATGAAGATGTTGTTAAATATTGAATAAATGCATATATACATTAAATATTTCTTTTGAGGTGCTAAGCACTTGCTGTGTTCTAGAAACTGTTCTAAATACTTTATAAGCATTAATTTACTTAATCCCGTCAGCAATCCAATGAAGTTGGTGCTATTATTACCATCATTTAACAGGGGAGGAATTTCCATGCTAATATTAGACTATATTTCCTTTAAGTGGAATAGCTGGGACTCAAATACGGGTAGTCTGACTTGAAAGCATGAGCTCTTAATCAACAGGAAAAACCAGGGAGGATGTTGATGTATACATGAAACTGGTTTTAAACATTTTATCCTCTTATAATTTTGTTATATAAGAGGAGTCTTGGAGTTCATGGAAAGTTTTATATTATCTTTTAATTCTATTTTTCCATTAACTTTTTGAAGTACGCATATATCTGGTCACCTTACAGTGCTTTTAGTAGATACGGTTGTATATGTAATTCTTCTGGTATCAATAAAAATAGTAATAGCAATGGCAACAAAAAAAATCACGCAGTAATAGGCCTAAAAGAAGAAAATACTTCAATATGACATGTCAATATTTTTCAATTGTTCTCAGGATTAATATTCACAAGTAGTATCTATGGGGTTAGTACTGTAAGTAATTCCACATTTACAGATCAGAAAATGGAGGCAGAATGAGACATGGTAAGGTGTTGCACAGTAAGTGTGGGTCCAAGATTCTAACCCAGATGGTGTGATCCCGTAACTGGTGCTCTTAATCACAATGAGATTGTCTCTGTCCAGTTTAATTCAGTATATTACATCATCAAATAGAAAACACAATCATGGCTAAAATGACACTCATGCAAACAAATCTTTTGTAAAGGAATTATACTTTATGCAGTACATAACAAATCTATGAATATGTTTTACATTTACATCATTTATTATTAAGTCAAAATGAGGAATAATAACAATATTTCCCAATTGACAATCATAACTCCTTTATTAATCAAAATTATACTTATCATAGTTAAAAATTGGGTCTAACATCCTGAACCATGAAGAAAAAACCTGATTAATATTTTATATGCTGTACACCTGTTAAAATACCCAGTTTTAAATTGGAAACTCAAGTTGTTGATTTTACTAACAAACTTGCTGACTATGTAGGAAATTCCTGACACATAGACCAGAAAACCTGCTACATGTAGCCATTTGAGGACTGCCAGGACCTTTCAGTCCCCAAATACATTCTCACTGGCATAATTCAATGCCTAAATGCCATCCTTAAAGTCTTAATGATAATAGTTAAAATTTAAATATGTTTTCTGGAAATGATAACACCATAAGCTATTGTCAGCCACTCATCTATTAAATTATTAATAAATGTATTATATAATTTATAAAATGAAACAGGACCTTTACAATATGATGAGTAGAACTTGCTCCTCCTTTTATAATGGCCTGTCTTTTATCTTTCACAGTGTCTACCAAAATAAATATCCCTCCAAAGGTAATAAATAGTTGCTTATATAGAGCTTATATAGTCACTTTTAATAGAGCCAGAAAATATCAGAAGCATTAATGCACTTGTAAGAAAGGCAGGCTCAGGCTCAATATCACAATAGGCAGCTCCAAGGCAGGTGAAAAGACAGCAGGAGGGTACTGATTGGAAACACACGTTTCAGAGTAAGGAATACGAAAGTAGAAAATTAAGTTAACTCAAGCATAGCAATAGATATGATAATGAACTGTATTTATATCCAAATTTTGTACAAGATTGACCTTCATGGGGTCATTCTAATGAATTTTAGAAATGTAAATACTACATGCATGCATAATCAAAAAAAGAAAAACAGATCCAGGAATTTTTATCTGACATTTGCCGAATATTCAAAGAACAGACATGTTCAATCTAAAACATTTTTTTCATGAGAATATATATGTATATATATTTATATATAAAAGGTAATTCTACAACTTATTTTGTCAGTATAAGACCTTAGTAACAGAATCTGAAAGAGTAAAAAAAAAAAAAAAAAGAAGAAGAATGTTGTAGGCAAATCTCAACTTTAAACATAAACATAAAGTTCTTTTTGATAACAGCCATTCTAACTTGGGTGAGATACCATCTCATTGTGGTTTTGATTTGCATTTCCCTGATGATTAATGATGCTAAGCATTTTTTCATATACGTGTTGGCCATTTGTGTGTCTTCTCTCTAAAGAAATGTCTATTCAAGTCATTTTCCCACGTTGTAATTGGATTATTTTTTTCTTGGCTGTTAAGTGTCTCGTATATTCTGGATGTTAATCCCTTGTCAGAAGAATAGCTTGCAAATATTTTCTCCCATTTTGCTGGTTGCCTCTTCTCTCTGTTGATTGTTTATTTTGCTGTGAAGTTTTGTAGTTTGATGTAATCCCATTTGTCTATTTTTGCTTTAGTTGCCTGTGCTTTAGAAGTCTTCTCCATAAAATTTTTTCCCAGACCAATGTCTTGGAGAGTTTCCCCTATGTTTTCTTCTAATATTTTTCTAGCTTCAGGTCTTACATTTAACTCTTTTATCCATTTAGAGTTGATCCTGGTAAACGATGAGAGATAAGGGTCTAGTTGCTTTCTTCTGCATATGGAAAGAGACTTTCCTTTCCCCAGTGTGTGTTCTTAGCTCCTTTGTCAAGAATCAGTTTGCTGTAGAAACATGGATTTATTTCTGGGCTCTCTATTCTGTTCTGTTGGTCAATGTGTATGTTTTTATGCCAGTACCATGCTATTTTGATTACTATACCTTTGTATTATATATAGAAGTCAGGAAGTCCTTCACTTTGTTCTTTTTGGTCAGGATTGGTTTGGCTACTTGGGGTCTTTGGTGATTACATATGAATTTTAGGATTGCTTTTCTATTTCTGTGAAGAATTCCATTGGCATTTTGATTGAAATTGCATTGAATCTGTAGATTGCTTTGGGTAGCATTGTCATTTTGACGATATTAATTCTTTCAATTAATAAGAATAAAATGTCTTTCCATTTTTTTGTGCCTTCTAATTTTTTTCATTAGTGTTTTGTAGTTTTCCTTGTAGAGAACTTTCACCTCCTTTGTTAAATTTATTCCTATTTTAATTTTTTCATACCTATTGTAAATGAGATTGTTTTCTTGATTTCTTTTTCTGTTACTTCATTGTTGTTGTATAGAAACACTACTGTTTTTTGCATGTTGATTGTGTATCCTACAATTTTACTGAATTTATTTATAAGCACTATTCACAATAGCCAATATATAGATTCAATCTATATTGAATCTATATTGGCAACATGCGTGAGTCTGGAAGAAATTATGTTAAGTGAAAAAAGTCAGGCACAGAAAAATAAACACCTCATGTACTTATATGTGGAAACTTAAAAAAAGTTGAGCTTACAGAAGTAGAGAATACAATTGTGGTTACTAGAGGCTGGTAAGGGGCAAGGTATGGGTGAGACAGAGGGTTGTTAATGAACACAAAATTACAGATAGATAGGAAGAATAAGTTATAGTGATTTACAGTATTGTTAGGCATCTATAATTAATAATAATTTATTGTATGTTCTCAAGTTGCTATAAGAGATGAGCTCAAATGATCTCATTACAAAGAAGTGATAAAGTTTTGTGATGATGAATATTCTAATTACGTTGATTTGATCAATATACATTGTATACATGTTTTGAAATATAACTCTGTACCCCATAAATATGTGCAACTGATATGTGTCAATTTAAAAGAAATCAAAGTATTAACAATTTTTAAAAAAAATATCTAGCACTCTAAAAATGAAATGCAACTTACTTAACCTGGAAATGATAATTACAGAAAATCATAGCAGGCATTAAGTCAATGTATTAAAATAAAAGGTAGAAATATGTGTTTGATTACACTTTTTCTATTTACATTGCAATTTTAGATATAAGATCCATACATGCAGTTTTAGGTAACAGAAAATAAAATGAACCACAACAAAGGTATCATTTACAAATGCAACCAAAAATTAAGGTATCTCAAATAAATATAATAAAATGTGTGCATAATCTTATGAGAAAAATTCAAAAAGTGTTTTTAAAGCTACTTTTACAAGATATAAATAAATGAAGTGGCATAGTATATCTATACAGAAAAAAGTAATATCATAAAAATGGTAACATTCCCCAAATTTATTTATAGATTAAATGTAATTGCAATCAAACTTATAAAAAAGATTTTCGTTAAACTTGACAAGCTGATTCTGTAACATTTATGAATATTCAATGGTCAAAAGTAGGTAAAACATTCTAGAGAAGAACAAGGAAGAGATATTTGTCATAATTATTTATGCTAATTATGAAACTGATGTATTAAAATAGTGTGTTATTGTGCAAAGATAGAAAATTAAGTGAATAAATACAGTAGAGGTTCAAGAATATGACCCAAAATTCTCAGTAAACCTTATAAATAAAATAGGTTGCTTTTCAGATCATTGGGGAGAAGAGTACAAAAATATGGTTCTGAATAACTGGATTACCCATGGCTTACAAAAAGAAATTTGATCCCTTCCTGACATCCTCCATAAATTTAATTCCACATTGATTAAATACTTGAAACAAAAAGGTTATCTACAACCCAAGGAACCAACAAATACAGAAAACAAACAGTAAATCAGAAAGCAAGGAACAAAATACACCTAAGACAACCAAACAGTAATCAATAAAATGCTAGGAATAAATCAACACTTTTCAATAACAACTCTTAATATAAAAGGGTTAAATTCCCCAATCAAAAGACATAGACTGACTGACTGGATTAAAAAGGAAGATCCAACTATATGCTGCCTTCAAGAGACCCATCTCACCCATAAAGACTCACATAGACAAAGAGTGAAAGGATGAAAAAAGATTTATCATGCAAACAGAAAAGAAAAACGAGCTGGAATAAGCTATTCTTACATCTGATAAAATAGACTTTAAACTAAAAACCATAAAAAGAGACAATGAAGGACACTATGTAGTGATAAAAGGATTGATTCATCAAGAAGACATAACAATCATAAATATGTACGTACCCAACGTTGGAGCAGCCAGACTTATAAAACAAACTCTATTAGACATAAAGAAGGAAATAGACACTAATACCATAATAGCAGGAGACCTGAACACCCCACTGTCAATATTGGACAGATCATCTAGGCAAAGAATCAGCAGAGAAACACAAGATCTAAACAACACTCTAGACCAATTGGACTTGGCAGATATCTACAGAACATTCCATCCAACAACCTCAGAATATTCATTCTTCTCATCAGCACATGGATCATTCTCCAGGATAGATCAAATATTAGGTCACAAATCAAGTCTCAACAAATTCAAAAAAATTGGAATTATCCCATGTATTTTCTCAGACCACAATGGATTAAAACTAGAAATCAATAATAAACAAAACACAGAATAATCCCATGTATTTTTTCTGATCACAATGGATGAAAATTAGAAATCAGTAACAAGTGAAATTCTGGAAACTATATAAACACATGGAAAAGAAATAGCATTCTACTTAATGACATATGGGTTCAAGAAGAAATCAAGCAGGAAATCAAAAAATTTATTGAAACTAATGAAAATAATGATACATCAGACCAAAACCTGTGGGATACTGCAAAAGCAGTACTGAGGGGAGAATTTATCGCATTAAATGCTTACTTCAGAGGAATGGAAAGATGGCAAGTGAACAACCTAATACTTCACCTTAAAGAACTAGAAAAACAAGAACAATCCAACCCAAAGTAAGCACATGGAAAGAAATCATTAAGATCAGAGCAGAACTTAATGAAATTGAAACCTCAAAAATAAAACAAAAGATCAATGAATCAAAAAGTTGGTATTTTTAAAGATAAATAAAATTGACAAACCATTAGCATGGCTAAATAGAAAAAGATGAGAGAAGACCCAAATAACAAAAATTAGAAATGAAAAATGTGATATTACAACTGATACCTCTGAAATAAAAGGAATCATTAGAGACTACTAAAAACACCTATATGCCAACAAATTTGAAAATCTGGAGGAAGTGGATAAATTTCTGTAAACACACAAACTACCAAAACTGAGTGAAGAAGTTGTACAAATCTGAACAGATCAATAACAATAAAAGAGATTAAAGCTGTTATCAGAAGGCTCCCAACAAAGAAAAGCCCAGGACCAGATGGATGCACAGCAGAATTTTATGAAATTTTCAAAG
>NW_007728217.1:267373-268528 GCF_000696425.1 Galeopterus variegatus
ATCAAGTGGGATTCATCCCAGGGATGCAAGGTTGGTTCAACATATGCAAATCAATAAATGTGATACACCATATTAATAAAATCAAACACAAGGACCATATGATCATCTCCATTGATGCTGCAAAAGCATTTGATTAAATTCAACACTCATTCATGACAAAGACCCTCTAAATGTTAGGTATAAAAGGAAAATATCTCAATATAATTAAAGACAGATATGATAAATCCACTGCCAATATCATCCTGAATGGGGAAAAGCTGAAAGCTTTTTCTTTAAGAACAGGAACTAGACAAAGATGCCCACTCTCACCCCTCCTATTCAACATAGTGCTGGAAGTACTAGCCAGAGCAATCAGAGAAGAGAAGGAAATAAAGGGCACCCAGATTGAAAAAGATGAAGACAAATTGACCCTTTTTGCAGATGACATGATCCTATATATGGAACAGCCTAAAGCCTCTACAAAAAAACTCTTGGAGTTGATAAATGATTTCAGCACAGTAGCAGGATACAAAATCAACACACGAAAATTGGTAGCATTTCTATTCACCAATAGTGAACATGCAGAAAGAGAAATCAAGAAAGCCTGCCCATTTACAATAGCCACCAAAAAAATAAAAGACTTAGAAATTGAGCTAACCAAGCATGTGAAAAATCTGTATAATGAGAACTACAAACCACTGCTGAGAGAAATTAGAGAGGACACAAGAAATAGGAAAGATATCCCATGATCTTGGATTGGAAGAATCAACATAGTGAAAATGTCCATACTACCCAAAGTGATATACAAATTCAATGCAATCCCCATCAAAATTCTATCGACATTTTTCTCAAAAATGGAAAGAACTATACAGACATTTATATGGAATAACAAAAGACCACGCATAGCCAAAGCAACACTGAGCAAAAAAAAATAAAGCTGGAGGCATAACACTACCTGACTTTAAACTATACTACAAAGCCATAATAACCAAAACAGTATGGTACTGGCATAAAAACAGACACACTGACCAATGGAATAGAATAGAGCATCCCTAAATCAACCCACAAACCTACAGCCATCTGATCTTTGACAAAGGCACTGAGCCTATACACTGGGGAAGAGTCTGCCTCTTTACCAAATGGTGCTGGGAGAACTGGTTATCAATATGCAGGAGA
>NW_007728217.1:268891-270265 GCF_000696425.1 Galeopterus variegatus
AATGATTTCAGCACAGTAGCAGGATACAAAATCAACACACGAAAATTGGTAGCATTTCTATTCACCAATAGTGAACATGCAGAAAGAGAAATCAAGAAAGCCTGCCCATTTACAATAGCCACCAAAAAAATAAAAGACTTAGAAATTGAGCTAACCAAGCATGTGAAAAATCTGTATAATGAGAACTACAAACCACTGCTGAGAGAAATTAGAGAGGACACAAGAAATAGGAAAGATATCCCATGATCTTGGATTGGAAGAATCAACATAGTGAAAATGTCCATACTACCCAAAGTGATATACAAATTCAATGCAATCCCCATCAAAATTCCAATGACATTTTTATCAGAAATGGAAAGAACTATCCAGACATTTATATGGAATAACAAAAGACCATGCATAGCCAAAACAATGCTGAGCAAAAAAATAAATAAATAAAGCTGGAGGCATAACACTACCTGACTTTAAACTATACTACACAGCTATAATAACCAAAACAGTATGGTACTGGCATAAAAACAGACACACTGACCAATGGAATAGAATAGAGCATCCAGAAATCAACCCACACACCTAAAGCCATCTGATCTTTGACAAAGGCACCAAGCCTATACACTGGGAAAGAGTCTGCCTCTTTAGCTAATGCTGCTGGGAGAACTGGATATCAATATGCAGGAGAATGAAACTAGGCCCATACTTTTCACCATACTCTACATTCAACTCAAAGTAGATTAAATAATTAAATATACACCCTGAAACAATAAAACTTCTTAAAGAAAACATAGGGGAAACACTTCAGGAAGTAGGACTGGACACAGACTTTATGAATACGACCCCAAAAGTACCAGCAACCAAAGGAAAAATAAACAAATGGGATTACATCAAACTAAAGAGCTTCTGCACAGCGAAACAAACAATTAACAGAGTTAAAAGATTACCAACAGATTGGGAGAAAATATTTGCAAAATATACATCTGACAAAGGATTAATATCCAGAGTATACAAGGAACTCAAACAACTTTACAAGAAAAAAGCAAGCAACCCAATTAAAAAATGGGCAAAAGAGCTAAATAGGCATTTCTCTGAGGAAGATATAGAATGGCCAACAGACATATGAAAAAAAGCTGAACATCACTCAGCATTCGGGAAACGCAAATCAAAACCACATGAGATACCATCTCACCCCAGTGAGGATGGCTAAAATCCAAAAGACTGTGAATGATAAATGCTGGCAAGGTTGCACCCCCCCAGGAACTCTCATACATCGTTGGTGGGACTGCAAAATGGTGCAGCCTCTATGGAAAATGGTATGGAATTTCCTCAAACAATTGCAGATAGATCTACCATATGACCCAGCTATCCCACTGCTGGGAA